>NW_019671934.1:134296-140699 GCF_002708625.1 Rhizopus microsporus ATCC 52813 | reverse complement strand
ATAATAAAGGATTCAAAAGTTATCAAACGCAAAAAAAAAAAAAGAGTCAGAGACGCAAATTTAGTCCGAAAATCCAATATTACATCATTCCAAAACAGGTAAAGATACAATGGAGCTGAAATCATGCGATAAAGTCACTCTTTTAAATAAAAAGAGAGCGGAAAAGACCAAACTTTATTTTTTTTTCTTTTTTTTTCTGTATTTTACATTATGGAGTCACCATCTAAACGTAAAGGATCCGTTACTTTTGATTTACCGCCACCACAGGAAGAGGAAGAGTTATTATCTCCTTGCACACATACAATCGATATACACGCTCAGTCCGTGCCAGATACGATGCTCGTCGCCTTGTTTGATCGCGATCGAGAAATAAAAGAATTAGTTGAACACAACAAGTCGTTCTTTCTATCGCTTAAATCCTTTCTGAATGATAAATGGCCTCGATTTGAAAATACCTTGTACGTACCAAGATCTCAGATGTCAGATATTGAGTGGATTACACGTATTTCAAAGGCATTAAAGCCCGTTCCTCCGCTTTTAGAAAAATTTAAAGAGCTAGTGGGCTATTTGGGTGAAGATGATAGTCAAGGTAAATACGAAGAAGAAGAAGAAGAAGGTCAGCCAAAGGTTGAATTGGCGCGTATAAGAGACAGACTCGACCGTCTCTCACGGGAAGCATATCCACAGTTTTATATTAATTGCGAGCAAGCAATGTCCAAAAATGAATATGACGCATTTATACATACTTTATTTCATACAGCAGAAATAGATGACGCTACGTGGGAGAAAAAGATACGTGAACAGTTAAAGCCATGGCAAAATATACTTGAACAATTAGAGGAAATTGTTGCTTATGAAATAGACGAGTAATAAACAATTTCTTGCTCAATTATCTCGCATGAACTGCCGCAATTGAGCTTCTTATCCCCTAACCAATTCCAATATTCGTTCTCTAATAATTGATAGTCAACGCTATTAAGTATGCGGAAAATCGAGAGGAGCTCGTATCGGAGTGTGCCCACTCGTTCTCTTGCATAACTTAATTCAAGCGCCATCAGTTGATGTCGTCGGCTAGACCACGCATGTCTCCAATCAACCAAGTTTATACGGTCTTGCTGAAACATCTCGTAGGTTGTTGGATTGACACGATGAAGTGCAATTTGAGATTCTGTTATGTTCTGGAGGTCTCGTAAGTAAACTCCCTTCCAGTTCACTGGATGGTCTACAAGTGCTTCGTACTTGCGCTGCATACGGAACTGATATATTGTCAAAAAGAAACACAAGAAGATAAAGCACAGGTTGAGTACAGTCATCTTGTCCCACAAGGCACCTCTTTCTGTTCTCACAGGTGCTTTTTCTATTCTTTCCGTCATTGGTTTTTCTTCTATTTGTCCGTTGACATTCTCGACGATTCCTGGGCCTTGTTGCTTTTGTTGTTGCTGTTGTTGCTGTAGGATGGGTATTAATGTGTTAACAGTCTCAGCCATACCTTTCATGGCTGCGCTTTTGATCATGCTCTTGACCAAGACACTCTTTAGCCATTTGATACCCAAGGAACATGTGACCTTTGAACGATTGGGGGCCACGTAGGTGATGCAATATTTTATAGAGGGTAAAAACGTATCTGCATAAGGTAGATTAGGTGTCTTGGTAGACACAAGCACAATATAGGTCCTATGATGACAATGAAGTCAGATATGCAGGTTTACTCCCCTTCAATGAGCTTATTGGTGTAAATGGGTGTACTTACAACCTGTCTTGTTCCTGTAATATCTGCTGCGTTCCTATCACCTGAGTTTCTTTTGCTCTCACTAAATATGTATGATCAGTAAAAATGAGGCTTTTCCTTCAAACTAGCCATGTATTTACCCATGGGGTTAGAGACCGGCATCATATAAGTCAGCGTGCGTTCTCTGATCACACCTTCTTCTTGGCTATTTGCCCATTCTGTGAACGTTGGCTCACCAAATCCGGCGACCTTATTCAGTTGGGACCAAACGACTGTGTCTGAAAATAAGAGCATAAACAATCGTTTGGCACCCAAGTCTAGCACGACTTCTGCTTCTACTTTATCAAGATGATCCTTGCATCCACACTCTATTTGATTATCAGGTCGTGGTATACTATCTGGCCAGTTTGAATCATCATCTTCATGAACATTATTGGTCCCATTTGTCGTTGTTGTTGTTGCTGTTGTTGTCGTTGTGGCTACATTTGTTATACTCGACGTTTGCTGTTGTTGATACTGATTGCTGCTCTGATATGCCGCTTTCAAAGCGTCATGAGCAGCTGATGGTCCCGATTCGGTGTCGCCTTCATCGTTATCCAGGCTATTGGACGTAGACGTAGAACTGCTTGATTTCATTACAGGTGGCTGCTGTATCTGAACTGTTAAGGGAGTAACAGAAGGAAAGAGGGCGCTGGTAGTTGTTACATGATTGCTGATTTTAGTTGTGGATATATTTCGAATGGTATCATAGAGTGTTTGGATATCTTGTATCTTTTGTGATGCTGTTATCTTGAGTCTTTCAACAATGGTTTCAGAAGGTGTGCAGCTCCAAAGACTAAATAGTATATCATCTAGTATGAGCCATGTGCCATTTACTGTTTTCTCAATTTTAATAGATCCAATCTTTTCTAATGGTATCATGCACTACAACCACAATAAGTGCGAGTTGATGAAAGGTATGTAATAATTTTACTTACCAAATGAAGGCTAGTCATCAATGTACAGCTATAAAACCAGATAGCTTTTTGTGTCAGATAGACAATGCCACTGTATCCATACTGTGCCTCATCACCTTTTTGCCCATAATATGATGCTTTGAATGCTATATTATAATAAATAATAGGCCTCATGTATAAACTTTTCATTTACCATCAAGAACAATTTCATTCTGTGGGACATTTGCGAATAGTTTCCGAAGTTCTCTATGACGTGCATCTAGTGTATAATGTTCTAACTCTGGCCCATTGACTTCCATTTCCAACTTTGTAGGCCACACTAAATAGCTATCTGTTTGGCTCTCCGTGGGCTCTTCGTTTGATAAATTAGCCCAAGATACTCCCCAGGAGGATAGAATACTGCTATTGCTGGTATTATTGCTAGATTTTACAGGTATTGCTTCTTCATTTGCGCTTCGTCCCTTTTGAATCATAAGGGATGTCAGTAAGGATGCGGTAGTAGAATGGATGGGTATCAAATCATTATTTGAGGAAACTTTAGCCACGAACTGATCATCAGTTAATGTCATCAGGGCAGATGGGTATAGTAATGGCTGCATTGGCAGCATTTTTCCTTGTTCTTCTTCCTGTTCTTGATTCTGTTTTATCTGATATTCAAAGGCTTTTATCCATTCATACATATCCTCTTCTGTTTCAGTCTGCAGATAAAATGTGCTGTATGAACAATATATTTTTAGTACAAGATTAAAGAATTGATCTATCATTGATATATGTATATATACTTTTTAGGATGTGTTATTTCAAAACAAAATCGTCTATCGACATCTGTAACGACTTTATATGTGCATTCAGAAACAAGGACCCTGTCTCCCAGCATGATGAGTGCCTTTTGCTTATTGATAGTCATCGTACCGAACCATCCACGCTGTAAAAAGAACCACTTTCTGACCCATGTTGACCTGGCAATACGGTTGTTAAGGTATCCTTCTTTTCCTATGACTGTTTCATGCAAATTCTCAACAATGTCATCATACTGAGTTATAGAGTATCTCTTTAATGAACGATGAGGGGTGCATTGTTGAAGATAGATGTCTGATAACTCGACGCATCTCTCTTTGATATTGTTGATCTGATGCTCACATGTCGTCTTGTTCTATTTATAAATGTCAGTATATGCTACTATTTTAATTTATAATGTATATACCTCATCTAACCATTGTTTCCAGCTGGCAAGTTTAGGCTTTAATTCTCCAAATGTTCTTCTAGTCTCTTCAATCTCCTCGACATGTGCACTGACTGCGCTCGAAAAACTTTGGATAAGGATGTGTTCCAACTGTGATTTAAAGTAGATCAACTTAACAAAATGATCTGTGCTTTGTTTCACATAGGCCTTTCTTAATTCATGCATCTGAAACGCGTCTTCTCTCAATGCGCTTGGCTCCTTTTGTTTACTGAGAACAAAGTATCGACTCAGTTGTGTTTCGTACTTGTCTAATGTTTTCTCAAACTGTCTTTTGCTATCCTATTGAAAACAATATTAATACAATTGGAAGCTGTCAACTTGAATGCATACATGCCTTGTATGACTTGAGATCTTGTTTGTATAACTTTTGTAGAGGGTTTAACAAGGCCTCTTCTAGTTCAGTTATCTATTTTATACCGAGTTATTTCATATGATCTGGTATATTAAATATATACATAGATAGATTTATTCATGTATATATGTATATATATATATATATATATATACCAGCTGTGTTCTGTAATGAAGCGTCAGCTCGAGCGTGGTTGCAAACTTGTTGATAACGTTGTCAACCATATTAAAGTTAGATAGATCACTGTCTAATCCCGAGATGAACATTCGTTTGCATAAATTAGCAGCCTGAACATGGCATTCTATGGAAGCAAGTGAGATTATGCAAACATGTAAGTTAATCTCATTTACTTGTTACTGATTCAATATAAGTCTTTAAAGCACGTATAAACCCATCTAACCATTTCTCATATTGATCAATCTGATCTTCTAAATGAGTCATATTCGCTCTCCAAACTGGTGAGTCTAATACGACATCTTGTATTGTGAAAATATTTGTAGGCAAAGAGACAAGACAGGTCGACATTTTATAGCATAAAAAAAGAAAGAAAAAAGAGCTTGATTATTTATATGCAAAAAGGATAATCAATCTCATCGATGACATAATCAGAGTTCTTTGTTATGATTTATTGTAAAAGCTTCGGTAATTCCTCAGTGCGATAAAGATTTTCCAATTTATTGTAGCCACCAATGTGTTGTTCATTGATAAAGATGTTGGGAAAATCATGTTGACCAGTCTTTTCCTGGAGATATTGTTGAACATCTAAAGAAAATAAATACACAAGTTCGCCTAGACACAGTCATTTTTTACCTTTTGGAGGAAGCTCTACATCAAAAAACTGCACATTGAGTTGCGCCAACAAGTTTTTTGCTTTCTCACAATAGGCTATGATTTGTCATTTAGTCTTTTCTTGCGCGTTTTTATAGTAAACCCTACGGGAATCTGGCTGGGAAAAGATAACAACTTTATTGTTCTTGATAACTTCTTCAATTGTTGCTTGAGTCTGACTCATTTCTTCTTGTGAAATAGGAGGGTTCCATTCAAAAAGGAAAAGGAAAATCCTCTAAAATAAGACTTCAGTCTCTTTTTTAGATCCCACGACCTTACGTCATTTATTTTACTTGATTAGAAAGGTATTCATTGACTTATAAAGCCATACGCTCTTTACCAAAGAAGCCTTCCGTACGGTTAAACAATTTTATTTATTTATTTATTTATAAAATATAAAGGCCACAAGGGGCACGTGATATTTTTATTATATCGTTTTTGCCCTGGCCAGTTCAAGTTGTGAGGCAGTATCTAAAAATCCCTCTGGGCTCGAGGGCAAAAATGCTTTGATTGACAGATTCACGGAACAAGTGTTAAAAACACTGCTATGAAGAATTAAGTAACCATTTGATCAGTTTCTGCCCTGGGTCAAATGGTGATGGTGGCTCTTTTCCATGGTATAGGTGATCAAACTCATGTAAGATAACGCAGATTACGGGCCATCTGATAGCCCAAAACGATCTTGTTTGAAAAGAGCGTGGTTTTCGAGTGGGAAGCTTATTTAAAAGGAGGGACAGAGTATCAGTTATAGACTTCGATATTTGTAGACGGTGATGCATGTCGAGGCAATAGATGGCATGTTGTTTTGTAAGGAGCTGTGAGGTGTGTCGAAGGCAGCGAGTAGTGTTATAACTGGGTAACCAATCAAGACGCCACCGTATGCATCAGCTTCTTTCTAACCTTGTCATGGGTAACCAAAGGATTGGATCCAAAGAGATTGTTGGGCGACACAGTGACAGCAGATTTGAGCTGCGTGGAGTACGCCGCTGTTCTAAGTTGCCTTGCAGATATTGTAGACGTATCTTCTTTAATAATCGTTTGTCTAGTATATCAGTATATTGCGTACAACGTTTCCACAGTGGCGTTTTTGATATAGAATACCACTGTGAATGACTTGTGGAGAGGCGTATATGTGGAAGTAAGTAAGTCAGAAGCGCATCATCTGGCAATGACAGAGATCGTAAGAAGAATTGCGCTTGTAGTATATGAGTACGCTCTGTCGTAGTCGACAACTTCGTCAGTTGTAACATTACTTTTATAGAGGATCTGCAAGAACCACCAAATATTCTGCGTAG
>NW_019671934.1:126998-133461 GCF_002708625.1 Rhizopus microsporus ATCC 52813 | reverse complement strand
TTGTGCGATGAAAAGTGGAAGTTCTTTCAAAGACATTGGCAACTGAATATGGGCAATTTCGACCATTGGATAGAAGCCATTTCTTGTACCATCAGTCAAATAGAATGTCACATGATGTCCTTATTCAACATGATAAAAATCAAAGAAAGAGTGTTAATATGTCTTTTTTTGCATTCAAAATAAAAACAGAAAAACTTACCAACGACAAGAAACGACAGGACAAATTTGCTACGATACGTATCAATAGCGTTTTTTGCTAAGAGCGCCAATCGCACTAAGTCTTTTCCGACTAGCTTGTGATTCAGCGCATGGGATGCCGGTTTCACTTCTCCATATCCTACTGTTTGCCCGATCTCCGTGCCTATCACCATGCTGATTGTAGAATCAGGTCTGGCCAGTAACAATGACATCTCACTGGATTTGCACTCGTCATTGGCAACAGAAGTCCTAAAGTACGCGAAAATGACAAAAAAATTGAGCTTGCGTTTGACTGAAATTTTTCTTTTCATACCAGCGAAACATGACGTGCTTCATGAGGTTTTCCAACAATGGACTGATAGCCGCAGTGGTATATCTTGTAATCAACTCCAATTCATCAACCTTCTGACTGATTGGTTCCAGTGGTAATTGTTCAAGTCTACAGGCAAATGTTGATTGACATATAATGAATAAACGTTATGACTTGCGTTCTTCCTTATTCGCCCTTACAGATTTCGAAAGCAAAATAGTATCCTGTTGTGGACATCGTTGCTGGCAACCATGAGAGCCATCAATTTTTGAGAATCTTGGAACTCTGTAATCTTCTTTCTGATGCAATTTTACATAACTGATAAATAAGCTACAGCCATTTTTTCACTCTCTTGATTATGCCTTCACGATTTTTTCAGCATCAAGCCGAGTATATTGATCAAATTCGCACGACCGAATGCCATATCCTTCCAGCAAATATCCAATAAGGCCTTCACATATTTCACGTCCTATGAACTGGTGAAGATCACTGTTGGTGCGGGATGGCTTTAGCAAGAGGATTGATGACAATGCCAAGACGTGCTGGACATGGGATTCGTACGTCAAGAGACGCGGTTCGTCAATGATCGTTTTCACATAATGGCTAAATTCGTGAAAACCCTTGGTAATGTCGATGTTCTGAAAGACAAGATGGTCATTGTCTGGGCAACAAAAAATCCAGCCTAACTTGATTATATCGTCAGGCGCAGTAATGATCCTAAAACAAATGAAATTTAGAAAACCAAATCATTGTCATACAAAATATTTCAAATACCCATTTTCAGGCTGAGATGCCATGACATGGCTCAAGTCACAATGCTTTCGCAGTTCCTCTTTCACAACGAAGGTCTCCTTACAAGAGACACAACCATAATGAACCACGATGGAGTAGCCAAGTCGTTCATACTTTTGAACATTCGCTTGACTGTACATACTAAAATTACGGTGACCAGAGAGAAGACGTTCCACTTTTTTCTGATGAATAGCAGCGATATGGTTCACGGCTTTTTGATTCGACTGATACGACCTGTCGCAATAAGGACATGTTTTTTTCAACAAAATAATGGTTTTGTTGGAATTTACAATATCACTAGAGGACATAGTTTTTGTATCTCTGCGAACGAACAAAAAGAACAACATTTTTTTTTTTTTTTTTGGATAGCCTTTTTTTTTTTTTCTGATTGTCCACTTACTGTTTTCCCCTAATCGCACATTCGTTTGGATCATTACATAAGTTGTCTATTTCGACACTTGTCCCAACACTGGTAAGAATGCGAGGCGAAACCTTTGAAATGACTTTGCTTCACACTGTTACAGGCTTCTGTAATCCTCTTGGACAAAGTGTCTTCCTGCAAGAACCTGTGACGCTTAACCTTACACTTTGCCACTGCCCAGAATTGTTCAATTGGGTTAAGCTCAGGAGAGTAAGTAGGAAGATACACACATTTATATCCCCGATACTTAATGTACTTCTTTATGTTTTCATGTGTGTGAATGGGTGCATTATCTATAACAATATAGTGGCCTTTCATATGTGGATGTTTGTCCATTTCATCGAATGTCGTTTTTAAGAAACTGATATAGTGACCAGTAACAGTTCCTGAGCTTATATATCCATCAGATTTTCTCTTCTTTGCAGGCCTAGGTTTCTTTACACCGACGGTTATCAAACCTGAGGCAGAAATAGCACCCAATATAGATACTGTATTTGCTCTCGTAGTAGGCCTGGTTACAATAGCACGAGTACCTTTATTGGACCAGGCTCTTGAGCGTTTCATATTTATATCAAAAGCAGACTCGCCAAGAAACACGCAATTCGTCAGAAAGTCCATGTCTGTATTTTTCCCATTGACAAACCCAATTGTGTCGCTCCTCAATCTTTGCTGGACTATTTCTCTCAATAGAATGAAAATCTGCTTTTTCCAGCGAAAGGTTGCACTCACGTCTCATAAAGTTATTAACAGTGCTGTGTGATACTTTAAGACCATGAAATCGCTTCAGTAGATGCTCAGTCACTTCAACAACAGTAGCAGAGGGATTAGCATCAATGAAGTTGATAACAGTCGCTTTATGCTCTTCAGTTAAGGTGCACTTACGACCGGTCTTTTTACAGCTCTCAAAAATACTGTCAGGACATGCATTATACTGACTAACCCACCTATAAGCTGTTCGAGGGTGAATACCCAACTGCTTTGCTGCAGCTGAAGCAGTCATACACTTTTCAATCTTCAGATCGAAAAACCTAGCTTTATCCTGGACTGTATAACGCACATAGTCCCGTTTTGGTTTTGCCTCCTTTATGAACATCTTCATTCTTTTGGCTTTTCTAATGACATTGGGCAAGTCAGAGATGATTCATTGGGGACTGCATTTCTCAAGTACTCTGTATGAGTAGCAGTAGTCTCAACAATGAACTCATTCTGATCAACAATATAGTCCATGGGCTCAGGACCACCATTCTCATCAATAACATTCTCATGTCCATCCTCATATAGAAATATAGTACTCATGTTGAATTGTAAAGTATTAAAAAGAAAAAGTATCAGAAGAAAAAATGCTCACTCTCTCTTTATATTTTTCGAGTGCTGACCAATGACATCATTTTTAATTGACCAGTGACATTGATTTTGATTGGTTGTGACAATACTTGTCGGAAGCACTGTATGTCTAATGAGCTCTTTTTCTGCATTTTATACGTTACACATACCTATACGAACAATTGAGACATACAGAACTACATAAGACAGCAACAATGACCCATGGTTTACGAGGTCGCAAGCTCACTGTGTCTGCTCTTTCAAATGAGCAGACTCAAAATCTGCATAAGCAATTTGAGACCAAACGTCGCAGGCTCGTCTGTACCAATTGCCAAGCAAGCGGCTCTTTCAACTGCAAAGGGGCCACAGCTGGCGATCCCCCTCAACCTAGTTTCTTGTGCAAAAGTCGTAACTTGTACTGCAATGCACATGCCATGGCGAACATGCTTCAGTCGGTCTCAACAGCAACTGATCTACCCTCTGATTCCTCCGTTCAGGAATCAATGGAAATTTCTGGATCCCAATTCACAAGCTCCGATATCAATGCTCTACCTTCAGGTGTAACTATTGCAGATCTGCAACTAACAATTGAAAAATTGTATGCCGAACTCAAACAGACCCAAGCGGAACTCAAACAAGCTCGGGAAGAAGTCCAAGTTTTGCGCAACCAACAAGTACATACTGGTACTCAGCCTATTTCTGTTTCAAATAGTTCTCAATTCCCACCTCTGCCCTCTGCCTCTCAATCGCTCCCTCCCTGGCGCGACCCAGCCCGCCTTAGTCTTCTCAAAGCTTCAATATTGGAACAACGTCAACAACGACGCTTACAACGACAGGAAATCGCTGCCCGATTCTTGCAGCCGCCCTCTGAGAACCAAGGTTTCCAATATATATTCGTTCCCACTAAAGCCCGTGTCCCTATCGGGCAATTACACATTCGCCTTCATAAATTAGATATTAATAACAGTCGCATTCTTGACATCCACTACCCTACTCGTAACACTGTGGCCCTTCTTGTCCATAACGATTATGCTCCCGAACTGAAATCTCACCTCCAGAAATTCAAAGTGCGCATTATAGACAATTTTGATCCTTGTGATGGATCGATCCTCATGGACCCTAAAAATGACCAATGCTCTAAAGAAGAACGCGACCATCTTGCTCTCAAGTTCCATTGTGAACGTGTCAGAAGAGCCCTTTTCTACATCCGTGCTCCAGTTAAGGCGATCGTAGCTCGTTATTTCTACACCTAAAAATGGATTGACAAGTCCACTCTCGATGAAATATTCCTACCAGAATAAACCATCCAACCGATGTCTTCGAAGTCGATGACGACTTAGTCATGCACCTCTCGAATAATGAAGATAACCACTCACAGCTATAATGAATACTATCAGCATATCATTATTCAACGCTACTAGTCTACCTAAACATGCTATCTCACCACTCCTTAAAGTAGCTGAATCCTCTTCCGTTCTTTTAATTACTGAATCATGGCTTCTCCCACCTAACAAGTATCTAATATCATAGCAACAATTTCACACCTATGGTCAACCTATCCAATCGAGTATGAATCGAGGTAGTCTTGGTATAGCTCTACTAGTTAACCCTTCCAATCCCTTCCAATCCCTTCCCAGTACAGCATATTCCTCACAAGAATGACATTTTAGCTAAGTATGCCTTGTCTTTCACTATTTCAAAATACCTTGTTCACTGTCTTCATTTACCTCTTTCTTTGCCACACGCCGAATTTTCCAATATTCTCAACTTGCTTCCTCTAAATATGCCTAACACTGAATCCACCATCATTTGTGGCGATCTCAATGCACGGATAGGCAAAGTTACTGGAGACACTTTACATAATCACCGAGAACAGTTACTATACGAATGAATCAATTCTCACAATATGACAATATGGAATGAACGACTAGCATATGGATCACCCACTTTTATGAACTATTCTGGCAGCAGTATTATCGACTACTTTATTAGTACAACAGAACTGCCATACTCAAACTTAATAATTCGGGACGACCTACCGCTTGACTCCTATCACAAGTTTATGACCCTATCCTTTCAAGCATCAGCTCCACCTCAGAGGCCCCTCCCACCTAAAAGGATCTTGTGGCACTTGGGCAAGTTAAAAGATGAAAAGTTAAGAGCTCAATACAATAATCGCTTTTCCCATCTTACTAAGGATCTTATACCTACTACTGCTCCCTCCTTTGACAACAGAGCCTCTGCATCGGCATATATTGAAAAACTCAATTACAACCTATGTCAAGCGATCTACCAATCTCTGGATGAGGTATGTGGCCGTAATACGCGACAATGGTGCAACCCCTTGCAACAATTCTGGACAGCTGATTTGCAAGAGGTCTTCGAACTTAAGGAACACTACTATAGAAAATGGTGTAAATCACAAGGGATTAATTGTCTCAAATACTGGCTCCTTCATCAAGAAGCTAAGGTGAAGCTACGTCGGATGATTTTAAAACGAAGAAGAGACACATGGAAAGAGTTCTGTGATAAAATAGAACAAGGGGAGTATACCAAAGCCATCGCAAAATTATGTAAAATTCGTAAAAATAGAAACCTAAAGCCTCCTTTTTCTACTATAGACGGCCCGCAACATGCAGCTAACGTGATGGCCTCCCACATACAAGCAATCTACTCTGGCCGATTGCTCCAAGGTGTAGAGCAGACCCATTCCTCCCTATCTGAGTCCACTCCATTTGCGAGAGAAACTTGCCCTATTACGTTGGATGATGTACAAGCAGCACTTAGGCAATTACCATCTAACAAGGCTCCAGGTCCTGATCATTTACGTCAAGAAACACTCGCCCCTTTACAGGCTAATCTTGCAGATATCTTGCTATTTTTGTTCCAATTATGCTGGACCTGGTCCTATACACCTGCGGACTGGCGAATAGCGCAAGTTGTACCGATTTATAAAAAAGGCGACCCAGCAGAGCCAGGTAACTATCGGCCAATTAGTCTAACGTCCGTCTTCAGAAAAATATTAGAACGCTGTATCTACAGCTTTTTGGTAGCTAATAGCCCTCCCCTGGGCATAGCTCAAGGCGGCTTCCGTGAGTCCAGAGGATCTTTAGACCAAGCTCCCTGTCTAGCCGAAATATGCAACATCCTACGCCGCTTTCATCATATAACCCCAGTACTGGCCTTTTTAGACATAAAGTCGGCATATGATACTGTGGATCGTCGTTGTATTTGAAAAAACCTAGAGCAAACATCACCTGCTGCATTGGTTAGCTTGCTTCAGAGTCTATTTGATGAGGTCCAGGTAGAAGTCCTACTCAATAATGCAATATCTACTCGTTTCTCGCCAGCCACTGGTGTCCTCCAGGGATCAATTCTCTCTCCGTTTTTGTATTCTATATACATTAACGAGTTATCTC
>NW_019671934.1:121107-126563 GCF_002708625.1 Rhizopus microsporus ATCC 52813 | reverse complement strand
TAGCCACTCGTTTCTATTCCCAAATCGTTCGTGCCCAATTAGAATACGGGCTAGCCATTACCAAGGTTACCTCCTTCCTTAGCAAACAGTTGGACGACGCTCAGAACGCTTACATACGTCGAATCTTTGGTGGTTTGCGCAATTCCTCCATAACAGTGATTCTACATTTGGCAAACCTACCAACCATGCAGGAACGCGCTTACTCCCTTCAATCCCAATTCCCTCTACGCACCTATACCCTTGCAGATGATGCACTACTTTCCCATCTACTCCCATTGATCCGCCAACCTAGAAGTTACTCCCAATGGTATAAACTTTCTAGGTCTCCCATTTGGAGACTATGCGCACCAAACCCAGAATTCCTTGATCGCCGCTCTTTACGCTTGATGCAAAGGAAGTTCCGCCAGGATAACCTCAATCACAAGCGCGCAACGCACGCCTCTGTTCTTCTTACGCACTGTCGCCCGACTATCTCCCTAGACCCTATCCTTTGGCTACCTATGACCAGATCTGAGAGAAGTCGATGCATACGTTGGCGTCTTGGTTGGCTTCCCAGCGGCCACGACAAAACCTGTCCTCGGCACCCCTACCAGTCCTTCACCAAAACCCACGCCATTCACTGTCTCCAGATGCATCATCGACTTATGATGCCCGGAACAATTTCCGATCCATTATCCTTCCTTTTGAATATGCTACCTTCAAAGAAACCACGCTCCTTTCAAGCCGCTCTCCCATGGACCATCCGTTGGCCAGCTATCTGCACTCTTCTTCATGAACTTGACTACCTCCATCATCAGTATCGTGCGCCCACTTGAGGCTTTAATTGTAAATAAAAGACTGTTCAAGCATATAACGAATATTGGAGGAATTAGGTGAGATGGTGCAAGATACAGGAAGCCAATCTTTTGCTGAAGGCACAAGACTAATCATGAAATACTTGACTTCTTTATCCAGGTACCCAAGGTCTCACTTGAATTTCATTCGAATAAGTATCAAGTATGGGACCCGTGGTTGGTGACCACTTTCGTCAAGTCGGATTGGACCGTGAATGAAAACTTATCGCTGGATATATTACAGAAGAGGACTATTATTCTGCTTTACTTGGGAGCAATCTGGCGCCCACGGCCTGATCTGGGGAGATTGCGATGACGAAATATTGACTTTCACTTTACTCACGCAGCTGCAAGGCCAATATGGGTAACCCTATTGTCACTGACATGTCTGATGGGATAATCGTTATAATAACTCGAGTATAATCTTACAGCAGAGCATACATTCTACTTTACATTCCTCTATCGCATCTGACGATAAATAATCACATTGACCACATTAAATCATGCCGACAACGTTCAGTCTTCTCTATAAAATGTATACGCATCTTATTTTCATAATACCCTTTTCTTTTTAATAAACAATGTAATTCGCAAGGCATCGACTTAACTGATTTTTTACAATAACGCAGTCGAATACAACACTTGGTTTTGGACATCAAAGTGTGCGTCCTCTAGTCTTCCCCCAATTATCGTAGAATCCCAGCACCGTGTAGACATGAAAATTTATGAATCGTGCTCTCACATACTGTATTCAAGCATCTGATAGATATGATATGAATCCCATCTTGGTTGTTGTTGGCATTAACGGTCTATCACTTGATGTCAGGCAATTGACAAAATAAAACCGTGTATAAGGCTGCTATTTCTTTCCGTGCGACGTATGGTCATCTGAATGCTTCATTCTATGTCATTTAAGCACTGATGATTGTACCCTTACGGAACCATTGAAATCCCTCATAGCTCTTGGCTTATTTTTGATGAAAGGCACAGCATCAATCATTGATATGTCATTGAATGACGGCCAAACGATCAAACTCTTGTACAGTATAGTAGCAGAACATTATGAAGGCATTACTGGAATATACCACGCCTTATCAATACTACAACAAGTACTGAGCAAAAAAGACCATGAATGTGACAACATGCTGAAACCCCTCGATAGTTGTGCATCACAGGAAGTACTGACGCAGACCATCAAAAGTTCAAAGTCTAGGAACCAGACCTTGAAACGGGAATACAGTGATATCAACAAAGAGGCTAGTATTGCTTGATATTCCAATAGAATTATCTTTGTTTTTATATCTAAATGTATTAAAAATTTGTCTGAATTCTATTTCATCACCTGTTTGAAACTGTTTTTACATCATTTTGAAATTGATTTTAAAGTTACTGTACCGTATCTTGCCTGTGACGAGCCAAACGATCGCTTCCTGATTACATCGAGTCATACACAGATTCTTGTCGGAGCAACGCATGAACGTTCGATCACTCGTCACCTCTTTTGCTTCACAACATGGCTTACCAGTGGGCGATATCCAAACTCTGGATAACTGGATTACTTTAATTACTTTCCACAATTGCTATCGCCGAGAGAATCTTTCCACTGTTGACTTTACCAACATTATTCTATCTTAGAAAGTTAGTGGTTTTTCCTTTGTTACTCGAATAAGGAAGTGGGCTGAAGATATAATTCAGGATGATTTATGGTTATCACAGGTATAAACTGACGTGTTTGATATAAATTATTATATACTTTATAATCTTACGGTAGAACACACATTCTACTTTACATTCCTCTATCCCATCAATGATAAATAATGTCAGTGACAACATTAACTCTTCCTATAAAGCTCACACGTGTCTTATTTGATATATTCAGCTCTTCTTAATAAAGAATGTAATTCTCAATTTATCGACTTGACCACTTTTTTCCAATAACAAAGCTGAATACAACACTGGTCAGCTGAGATACCCAAAGTTGTATTTATTTAATCAAGTTCAATTACCCCCCACCTCCTTCGTCATTTTTCCGTTTTCAGCTATCTGCCTTTATCATAAAGATGCTCACTGTATATAGCTACTTATCGAGTGTCGAGAATGTGTTATTATATTTGAATGATGGTGAAATTGTTCCCTTGTAAGACTACAATCAAGCTAATAAATTTATTGACAGTTCTAAGATAAGTAATAACTATTGGTGCATCGTTAATATGATGATATTTCTCGTTTCCCTCCCATTAATTGTAATTCAAGACGTGCAGTCTTTTCAGAAAGTAAAATCGCATTTTTGCAGTTTTTATAATACAATTTATACGAAAAAGCGACAAGTCAGCGCGACATCCCCTTATGGAAATGATGTATATCTGTTTACAATAAACTTTATCTCTAACACCAAACATGTACGACAAATCGTTCGTCAATTTTAGCCAATCAAATTCTATACTTAGCCTTATTCGAGCAACAAAAAATTAGCCTTTGCGAAATTTAGAAAATGCAATAACCAATAAAAATCCATCTCAACAGCATCAAAAAGAAAGGTAAAATGAAGTCATAAGTCTTTAGGGCATTGATCGAGTGTCTGTGTGTATCCTATGCTGAAGATATTACAGCGAACAGAAAGAGATGAGTATGAAGACATAGATAATCTATATGGTCACCGGCGTATCTTGAACGCAATAAAGCACAAGAAATGCATCATGAAAAAAGGAATTAGTAATTTCGCTGAACGAATTAGTAATTTTGCTGAACGAATTAATAATGTAGCAATCAAAGATGCTCGAAGGTACGTAGGCGACTAGTTCAAAAAGGAAAGAATGGCACACTTTCTTTTTTGGGACTCAGCTTCCTCTCTAAGCCTAAATATTTTTTCCGTGCTGAATAATACACAAAATACATATAAAAGGGTCCAATTTTTCTTTTTTAGTCTCATTTTATCATTAAACACACTCAGCTCATCTCTACAATGACTATTCAATCTCTCTTCAGCCCAATCAAGATCGGAAGACACGTACTTCAACACCGTGTTGTCTTGGCTCCCTTAACTCGTACAAGAGCTACTCTCGAAGCTGTCCCCAACGACCTTCTTGTTGAATATTACAAGCAAAGAGCAAGCAATGGCGGTCTCTTGATCACAGAAGCTACCTTCATTGATCGTTTAGCAGGTGGATACATTCAAGCTCCTGGTATTTTCAACAAGGAACAAATCGAAGGCTGGAAAAAAGTGACAGATGCTGTTCACGAAAAGGGCGCTATCATTTACTTACAACTCTGGCACATTGGACGTGCCGGCTCGCGCAAATTGAATCCCAATGGTGAACAACCTGTTTCTGCCTCCGACATTCCTATTAAAGGCATCAACTACTTTGGTGGTGGCGACGAATACGACGTACCACACGCCTTAACTGTGCCTGAGATCAAAGAATGGGTTCAAAAGTATCGTCAAGCTGCCTTGAACGCAATTGAAGCTGGTTTTGATGGTGTTGAAATCCATGGTGCTAATGGCTACCTCGTTGATCAATTCATCAACTCCAACAGCAACAAGCGTACTGATGAATATGGTGGAAGTATCGAGAACCGTGCTCGCTTTGCTCTCGAAGTGGTTGATGCTGTCGCTGATGCTGTGGGCGATGACCGTACCGCTATCCGTTTCTCACCTGGTGGATCTTTCCAAGATATGGGAGATGAGACCGTTGTCGAAACCTGGAGCTACTTGACCTCTCAACTTCAAAAGAACCACCCTAACTTGGCCTATCTTCACTTTATCGAAGCTCGCGCCAACATCCAAGGTGATGAAGATACACTTACTGAAGACTCACTAGAACCCTATCGCAAGATCTGGAAGGGTCCTTTTATTGCCTCTAGTGGTTACTCCAATGCTCGCGAAAAGGCTATAGATTACGCTCAAAAGCATGGAAGCCTGATCGCTTTTGGTCGTGCTTTCATCGCAAACCCTGATCTTCCTGAACGTCTTCGCAACGATTGGCCATTGAACAAATATGATAGATCCACCTTTTACACTCATGGTCCTGAAGGCTACATAGACTATCCCTTCTACAAGGCTTAATTCTTTTACATATACACATTGCATCAGATTCCATCATTCTGCTTTCAGTCATTCTATGAAACTTGTAATAATAAAGACAGCTTATACCGTTTTAAATTATACTGTAAAGATAATGCCAATGGGCGGCTTTTTAAACCAAATTTAGTAATGTGAATTTACTCTAAAAATGATATTGTTAGCTTAAGATAGGCACGATAATCACTGTAAATGTCGCTGGTGCCAAGAGTAAAATTTGCACTTGTTAAATTCTAATGCCACGTTAACCATTGATTGATTTCGCTTACTAACAAATTAAATGTCGTACATGTAAAAGCTTTATCGTACAGAATATGAGTATATTAAGCATGAAAGCACTTTCAGATCTCTTTTTACTCTCTTTCTCATTAAAAACCGAGTATTACTATATGAGCTTTCAAATTTTCTACGAAGACAGGCACGGTAATGCAGTTGATTAATACGGTAGGCCTGAGTCTATGGACTATATCGTTGATGAAGAGCGATATGCTTTAGAAACAATTAGTTCACATACTCAGTATTTGTATAATCAGCCTCAGGAGAAT
>NW_019671934.1:107501-120007 GCF_002708625.1 Rhizopus microsporus ATCC 52813 | reverse complement strand
GCCGATCAAAAGCTTATTCAAGACTTACGCGCCAAGGTTGGAGAAGACGCCGTGTTTGTGATGAGAAACTGGTCCGCTCCCCATGCTAGGTATCATGAGCCCATCCGTGGCCTTGGTTTCCGAAGACTCCTCAAGAAACATGGGTTACAAGTCTACCTTATAGACGAGTACAAGACCAGTAGGTGCCGTCCAACATGCCACAACGAGAGCCTCCACACGTTCCGTTGTGTTCCAAATCCACGACCGTATCAACGTGAGCGATGTCCTGCTGTTGTCTGCCATGGCCTTTTAGGGTAATAATACATGAGCCACTTGAATAACTTTATACTGATTAAACATTGCTTGTAGATGCACCAATCTATACTGTAGACCCGCCATGGCAGCTCCAGATAGATATCGCTTATGGAACAGGGATGTTGCTGCTTGTCTCAACTACATGCACATCCTACGTGAGCTTCGACGTAATGGCATGGTTCCTCATAGGTTTCGCCGGGTTGCTGTTGCTCCTACAAGATGTCGAAGAAGAGTGGATGATCAGGAGCAGCCAAGAGCTAGAATACGTTTAGACGATGATTCTCCGTCCTAGTTATCGCTAGGACACATCTAGATGCCTTCGGGGTAAGTTGTATGTAATAATTTTCTTACATAACTAACTGTATAATTCTTTATATTCTCTCCTTGGTACTTGTTATTTTCATTTGTATGTCGTCTCCTTTTGCACACATTTTATTTTTAACCTTTGCGTAAATACTTTTTTAATATGCGCCAATTATTTTTTACATACACATCATAATTTATCCTCTTTCTGAAGTTTATTTTTAATAAAACAGTATACTTGAACTGATGCTTTTCTGTTCTTTTGTTGTAACTTCTGCATTACGACTTCTGAAAGAGGCCCTGTTCTTAACGGCAATACCTGATAACCTCCATGAGATATGAGATATCGAAGCCGTACTGTTGCTCTTTTTAACCGATTGGCTAGTCCAGTTGAAGATGAGATTCATTGGCCGCTAAAACTGTGTTCTCCATAAAGGTGTCACTAGCACTGCTGATCTCACTCCGCTTTCTTTCAATTTTCTCAGCACTCTTGATATGAGCATCCAAGGTGGGTTCAAAAATAACCCCGTGGACGGCCACTGTTGTTTGAATACATCCACCGCCGTCGCTCCTGGATCCGGATAGCGACTCTAATACATTGTTAGAACCTTGTTCTGATATGCTGCGAACGCATCCACCTTTAAATCTGTTTATCGCTATTGAATCTGATTGAAGAACCTCTTTGAAATTTGCTGCTCATATATTGGAATGGATTGCCTACTGAGAAGGTCCACAATGGTGTTCTGTGTTCCCACTATGTGTTCACATACCAGCTTGATATGGAACGTCTGTAGAATGCCTTGTACTTCTAATGCTAGTTGCTGAAGCATTCGGGATGCTGCTCCTCCATATTTGTTGGCATACTTCAACTGTAAAGAGAATCGTCCTCAGCTTTGGTACATTGATGAAATCGTCTTTTTCTGTTGCACTCCAAAATCCGTGTGTGCTTAAGAGCTTGGACGCGTCGACGTAAACGATATATCTTGGTTTGTTTACGTCTTGATCATATTCTGAACTTCCTCTGTGAATTGATAACCCGTTGTTTGCTTCTTTCAATTACATCCACCAAGCTAGTTCTTTCATTGCATCGTCGGTGATTGCTTGAGATCAGCGATGAAGATCCTGTTTATCGCTCAGATCCTGTCCTTAAATTGACTGTTTCTCGTTGAAATTTCTTAATGTTGACCATTGGTTCAGCCTTAAGGATGACTTTTATATCTTCAAGTAACGGACAGAAAGTTCTCTCATGTCTGTCCCTTACTGACTTTGGCAACCAGATAGTTTTTCTATGCCCCAAATATAAAGCAAATGTGTGGGGACAGTAAAAATTATGCAGTAATGTTTGATGGATGCTCAAATCTACCAAAGCCAAAGAATGTTTTTTATTGCCACCAGAATATACTCCAAATCAATAGTGTGCTTTGGAATCTGAAGGAAATGTATCGACATTTTGTCTTTTTACCTGGACTACATCCACATTTCCAGCCAAAACGAAGGATCATGTTGTAGTATATCATAATACAGCACTTGAAAAAGCTGGACTATTTTTGTCAACAGAAAGAAGAACATATTAAAAACAATTTGGCACTTGACGACAATTCAAGTACGATGAATAAAATATAGAAACTAGGCATGAGGATACAGTAACTGTTGAAAGCCACAAGATGTTTACCATGTAGATAAATAACAAAACTGATTGGAGGAAATTACGGAAATAACACTAGCAGCTCCAGAAAGCAAAAAGTATTTATTCAGGGTTGACTCAAGAAGGGGGGTTATGCCCAAGAGTACAACGAAAATTACAGGAAGACAACGTCAAACAAGCGATATTGATTATAACATTTAGTCAGCACAATATTGGTGGAGCCTTCTGCTGAGAGTGCAGCAACTTGAACCACTGATAAAAATGACACTCAACCGTCAATATGCATTAGCCGAATGTATTTATCTTTCAGAAAAAGTTTGCAGAAGGCTTAATCATTGAATACGTAGATTCTTTGACTCAGTCAACAAGAAAGAAAGCATGCAAAACTGTCGTGTCCGAACGTAATTCACGCTTATTGAAACCAAGACGTTATAATCTTATTATAAAAGAGAAAAAAGCACCGAGAGAAAGTATATTGGCATACCTTTTATTCTTGAAAAATAAGACAACGATCAATAACAAAGAATAAGGGGATCTATTTGTACTTTTTAGTCTTCAAGGGCTGGGGAGATAGTCACTAGGTTTTCTTCCTGAAGATCCGCATTACGATGTGACCTACCAAACTCAGGAAATAAGTGCAAAAGATGTTTTCCACATTGTTTCCAACTTCATGCGTATTTTGGATGATAAGTTACAAGTATCCTTTACCAAATGATGTTCAACACACAGACTTTCCTTTGTAAAAGAAACTTATCTGTCATGCACGAAGAGTATTATGGGTAATTTTAAAGAATGGCCATTAATATATAAATTAAAAAACATAAAAACGCTCATATATGTTATATAGAAAACCTTGTGGTCGCATCGATGTCCTGGCTATCGACGTCCAAGTAAATTACGGAGGTAGGTTTACATTGACTATAGACTAAATTGTATCTAATTCTAAAATGACTCTTCAATCGTGCAGATTGATAGCATCATGGACGATGACGGCATAGATGTCGTGTCTATTGACAGTGAGTCTGAAACTAAAGTAACTGAAAATGAGGCAGGAGAGTTTGAGGAAATGGCCAGCAACTTGGATTGATATGAGTACGCTGCTCATGAAGAAAAAGCTCTTGAGACTTGTCCTTTTCAGACAAGAGCGTTGGTGGACCTGTATAAGCGAAATTAAGTAACCCTGTAACTGATGATCCTGCCTTAGAAACTAGCTTCCAAGTTTTACAGTAAGAGAAAATACAGACTGGTCCTACATCTTGGTCTTTATAATGACGGGTTCCAAGTTTTCAAACATGGCAAACATACGATGGCCATTTTTCATCTGGTTATTTTGAACTTACCCAAGACAATCCGTGCTGAAAACAAGTACATGTCACAAGTATGTATCGCTCCCGATCCAAAGTCCCTAAGAGGCTTTTTCATTCATCAAGTCAGTTAAGGAAGAATTGGAAATATTACAATCGAAAGGTTTTACTTGAAGCAAATTGTCCTTGTGTCTAACACGAATGCTCTTTCTCGATTGAAGAATGGCAATCAGTCAGTGGGCATAAAAAAGTATAAGCATTCATGGGATAAAGGATATAAGTATTGCTATTGTCTTTGTAGCAGATTTATTATATTGATCGAGTTATCTGAAGGGAAAAAAAGAGTACTGCGTAATCAAAAGAGTGCCACTTGTGCCAGTCCATTCGATGGTATAAGATTATTAAGCAAAAGTAGTACTGATCTCTTTTTCATAAATGTCATAAGCATTAGAACCGTATTCTGCATAAGGATGAAAACCGTGTATTTCAGCCTTCGATTGACCATGCTGGAAGAGCACGACTTTAGACTTTGGGGTCCTTCTATATACACGAGCATAGCCTCCATACGTCCTCTTAATATTTCCATATTCATCAGCAATGTCCTGAAGAAACATAATCATTCGAGTCTTTTTGTTTCATTTTATACTTACCTCGTGGCGATCGACATTAACCAAAAAGAAGAGGATGTCCTTGTATTTATAAGCAAGACTGCGGATGATAGGCTTTGTGATTTTGCATTCAGAATCGACAGAAGTGTAAAAGTAAACTACAACTTTCTCGTTGTTTTCGAGTATATCACTGAAATCATCAAGGCTCTCAGGTTCATAAAGGTTTGCAGTTTCTGTAGGTCTGGGCATCTTTTATGTTTTGCTTAAAGAAAAAAAAAGGAAGACGAATGATTGCCAAAGTTAATGCTTGCTGTACTTAATGTAGCACTACAGGCTTTAATGTAATACCACAGGCTTTCTTAAATACATTCATATTCTCTTTTATGCAGATATTCTAAACCATATTATGATTGTAATAAAAGAATGATTTATTACTTTATTGTAAAAGCTTCTTTAATTCACCAGAGCTATTAAGTTTCATCAAGTCATCACAGCCACCAATGTGTTGTTCATTGATAAAGATATTGGGAACAGTACGCTGACCGGTCTTTTCCTGGAGATATTGTTGAACAGCAGAACCAAGTTCTAAAGAAATAGATTCAGTTTGTCACAGCCATAAACATACACCAAGCAATCATTCTTTACCTTCTATGTCAAGTTCCATTACGAAAAACTGTACACCATGTTGCTTTAACACTTCCTTTGCTCTGTGGCAATAGGCTAGACACATATGTTATCTAATCTTTTCTCGCGCGTTGTTAATAGTAAACCTTACGGCAATAAGTCTTGGAAAAGACAGCAATCTTGTTGGTCTTGATAATTTCTTCAACAATGTCTTGAACTTTAGTCATTTCTTCTTTTGAAATAGATGAACCCATTCAAAAAAAGAGAGAAATCCTTTGATAAAAGCTCAGTCTCTTATTTGTTCCACAACCATCATACCGATGACGTAAAGATTATTACCAAAAAAAGATTTTTTTTTTAGAGAGATATATCCTGATCTAATGTCGTAGTTTGACTCAACATAATACGCGAACATTTAAGAGCAAACACTTGGTGCACTCAAAAATGCACTCAAAAATAGGCTAATAATACTATGGGCGGTTCCTTGGGAGGTTAACTGTGACATTGCTTTACAATTTCACGCTACCAAAGTCTCTGCTTAACCAAAGGCTGACCAGCTCACTCTGATACAAAATGTGAATGCATCATAATTACACGTGATTAATCTTGGTTCTTTATTGATAGAACTGAAAACATAAAACTGAATAAAGCAATAACAACGTTTCTTTTTTTTATCTCTTTCTTCTTCTTGAAAAGAGACAATTCAAGATGGTAATTTCATAAACTCATGTTTAGCTTGACGCTACACATTGAAAGGCTTTGTTGGGCGACATCATAGGTAGTGGGTAGAGGTGGTGCCCGTAGTATTAGTCTATTTTTGAGTGCATCAAGTGTTTGTCTATTTTTTATACATAGACTCAGTGGCTCAGGTTGTGCAATTTATAAACGAGGCGTTCGTACCTTTCAATTCTCATGATAATGCGGTCTATAATTTCCAGCACTTAACCATAAAAGATATATTTCGTATCATATCTCTTTATACCGATTATTTTGATGACAAGAATCTCAAAAGTTTCACAACTTGGTGTAGCCGAAAAAACTACATTTTTTCAAAGCAGATGAAGTAAGAAAAAAACAAAAAAGTGAAAATGGTACTGTAGTGAACCGAATCGGGCCGTTGTACGTTATGAAGCAAGGATTCTTTGGTAATTTTTAGCTACAAGCTTTACAAGAGTGACTTTTAAATTTATTTTCTCTTTATAGGTAAATTTGTTTCAGCAATAACGGAATACCCTTCAAACTACAAATCATTTGTAAAAAATCTCGAAGAAGAAGGTCTCGAATTAATAGGCTACATAAGAAATCAAAAGTAGAAGAAAGCGATGAAGTGCGAGTTCGATTATTAGAATCTGTGACTAATAGGCTTACAAAAAGATGTTTATATCAAAACTGTTTATGCTTCTTCCTTCTCTGGCAGCATGGATAAAATTTCTTCAAGAGACTTATGCGAGAAGAGTAAATCCCTTGTAAGGCAATTAAATAATGTGTCTGACAGTGCCCAAGGTATAATGTATATACATATGTTCCCAAAATAGATATAATTGATATCGTTTTTTCTTTTAGATATGATGGATCATATCAAAACTACAGATACCGATATTCGTTTGGTTGTGATCGGCTTTTCAGGACTATCAAGAAATTGCAAAGATATAAAATCCATTGTCAGGTAATGAAGAAATAGACACTTTTTATTGACTTGCTCATAAACTTACTCTTTGATAGATCCTAACCAAATTTTAACAAAAAATATTAATTGATCTCTTACCAGTAAACAGCACAGTTAAAACTTTTATTAGAGAAAATCTACTAAATGATCATAAATTCATGGAGGATTTTCAATGCAGAAAGGCTCCAGTACAAGGGCCTTATGTTGTCAGTTTGATCAACAAATAACCAAGATCAATCACGTGTAATTGCATTAACGAACGTTCCATTGGAAAGCGTTAGGTTAGGTAGAGGCTTTGATAGTGCGAAACTGCAGAGTGACAACGTAGATAGCACCTAAAGGAAGCGTCCATAGTATTAGCCTTCTCTTGTATTTCCTCGTGCGCGTAGTGTTCAACAGTAAATCGGCCAATTTTCTGTTTATAATCTTTAACGCTTTCTGACGACTTTAATTTAACCATATTGGCAGTCCACTTGGCTTTAGTCTTGGCCTCAGCATTAGCAGAGTAGTTAGCAAAAGATCAGCTTTCAGAATTGCTTTTTCTCAAGAAAATTGTCCATTCTATGATCAAAGGAGATGAAAGATTGTCTTATTTGACTTGCAGAGTTCAATGCAAACAACAGCTATAGTTGCTTCACTGGAGTACTTCTCCCTATTACAATAAACTTTTGCCTTCTGATACCTCAGGAGCACTCTGATTCTACGTTTATAACTATAATTGTTAACTGCTTGTTTCCAAATCGTAACAGGAATTGTAAGTGTATCAGGGACTGGTGCATATCTTTGGATGTTCATAGTAAATATTTAATATCGTTTGTAAGAGATAAACAAGAAGTAGTCGTCCAAGTTACAAGCCTCCTGACAAAAACAAGATCAGCCCAGTTGATTGACATTGTCGGTTTTTTCAAAGATTTTGTCGGGATGTAAGCGAAAATGTTGACGTTCTTATAGAAGGATACTGTCGACTAACCTAATATGTCTGCAAAGGATATATTATATGTTACCAGTCAAAAACTATTACAGTTTATCTTTGGTTTTAATTATATCATTTACTTTTTACGATAAAGACTGGCATTATAATACCTTTGATGACAATGGAACAAGAGTTTATGAGCCAATGGAGGGTGTATTAACAGATATTACGCATAAATGTATAATTTTGGAGACAATTACCAGTCGAATAGGAACTCAGGTCGAAGGAGTATTTACTATAAATGCTCAAGTAATAGACATAAAATACATATAAAATATTCAAACAACTTAAACCTTTACTTAGCGATGCTCAGTGAATAAAACGGTGACATTCAAGGAGAATGGAGAGCATATCATAAAATGCTGCGGAAACCATATTGACGCATACAAGAAAGCAAGTTCGTAGGCGCACCTCTCTTAAAAAAATCAGCGGAGAATCTATAGGCACGCACTGCTTTCTTTCATATATATTTTTTTAAATCATGAAAAGAGGGTTTGATAATCGTGGAGAAGGTTCATCTTCTAAGCGCGTTCGCTTTGATTCCAACACAAGAAGTAGTTCAGCGGACGACATCGAATTCAACCATGAGGACATGCTTGAAGAAAAAAAGAGTCGTAAAGGAGCAGTTAATTTCGACGTCTATGGTAGCGATGACGAAGAAGTGGGATATAGCAGTGGTGACTCTGAAGATGAAGGAAAATCAGAAGAAGAAGAAGAAGAAGAGAAAAAACCAGCCAATGACGACTTTGACATGTTTGGTGGTCAACCTGCTGCCAAAGAGAAAAAAAAGAAAAAGAACCCTAATGACGAGATAGAAGGTCAAGACTATACTTCATATGATCGAGAAGAAGAAGAGGAAGGTGATAAAAAGGAAGTCAAGATCACTGCGTTTAATATGAAAGCAGAATTGGAAGAAGGTACATTGGATGAAAATGGCAACTACATTCGCAACAAAGAAGATCCTCAAGCGTTTCATGACAAATGGATGGAAGGCATCACTCGCAGAGAAATCAACCAAGCAAAAGAGGCACATGAAAAGCGAGAAAGAGAGGAAGCATTAAAAGAAGCAGAACGACAAGCAAATCTGCCACAGACACAGACAGATATATACCGCACACTTGTCGAATACCTTCAACCTGGGCAGAGCGTGCAGGAAGCATTGACTTCGTTAGCCAATTCCCTTCCTAAAAAATTACCAGCGTGGAAACAAAAGATGCTGGATAAAAAGAACAAGAACAAAAAGCAATCAGCACCTGCCTTGAGTGAAGAAGAAGAAGAAGTGAGACGAAAAAAGGTGGAGGCGATCACTGGATTAGCCGATCAGATGATGGCATTGGGGTACTTTAATGTCTATGATGATACCTTTGAAATGATGATACGACACCTGCGAAAGGAAGGCGTCGTTTCTCAAGATTGGATGCCAGAGTCTGCTAAAGAATAAATTTTTTATTTCTTTTGACGATTAAACTTGTTTTCTAAGTTTGCCCAAGCCTTCCAATAGTCTTCCTGGACCTTTCCGCAAGTCTCGAGTCCCCAATGAGTGAGTGAAAGCATGAAGCTTGTCTCAAACATGAACGCCTGGTTGCCCTTTCCGACATAAACAGGCTTCAGCTCTGCTGTTGAGGCTGCTTCAAAGACGGCGGCATCAGGACCGTGTGGGGTCATGATGCTGTGAAGGGAACCACCACCAGGTAAGAATCCATCTGCTTTGCCGTCATAATCACCAGTGATCAGACCCATGAACTCAGACATACAGTTACGGTGGAAGTAAGGAGGACGGAACTAGGATAGAATGATGAGAATTCGCTATGAATCAACCACTGTCAACTTACTGTGTTTTCAGCTACTGCCCAACGAGGAGGGAATATGACGAAATCTGCAACAGCTACACCAGGAGTATCTGACTTGGCGGTTAATACAGTAAAGATAGATGGATCCTTTTAAGTGTTAGTAACATGTACACACACGTATCATTTTTTTATATCTTACAATATGATCAAATGACACTGTGTTGATAGTACAGAAGTTGGCCAAATTGTATTTATAAGGAGCATAGTTTCCGTGCCATGCGACGACATCAAAGGGTGTGTGCGATTGCTTTGCGCTGAATAATCTTCCATTGAATTTAGTAATGATTTGCCATTCGACGTTATCTTCTTCTTCAAAGCTGGCAACAGGGGTCAAGAAATCACGAGGATTGGCTAGACCATTGGCACCGATAGGGCCAAGATCAGGAAGCTCAAAGTGAGTTCCATATACTTCAAGTACATATCCTCTCCTGCAAAAACGAATGCGCATGTAAATCATCAAATATAAATGTTATATGGGTGTCTTACGATTTTCCATCTGGAAGTGATACTGAAAATCTGATGCCTCGTTGGATGACAACGATTTCATTAGGCTCGGCTTTTATTTTTCCAAACTCTGTGTAAATATCCAGTGTACCTTGTTGAGGGACTATGTATATTGATTGAGTTTTCCCCTTGTTCTTTATATAGACCTATTTTGGTGCACTTACCTATTAAAAAGTCACCGTCTGCATTATAAAATGCAGATTTACCCATATCTGTATTAGCTGTGTAAACATGAACAGCCAATCCGCTGCGACAGGCAGGATCACCAGCACCTGCCAAGGACTTTAATCCCTGTACAAAGTTTATCTTTTCGTTATCAGCAGGTAAATCGAATGGACTCCATCGGATTTGTGTGGGGGTAATCAAGACATCGTCTCCACCATATTTTGAAACGAGTAAAGTAGGTTCTTCATGGGGCTTGAATGGTTGATGAACGACTGATGGACGAATACGATAAAGCCAACTAAAAAAGGGGGATGAGTTATTATACTACAAGGTCTTCATTATTACCTTCTTTGATTGTGAGTACGAGGCACGGTGAATGCTGTTCCTGATAATTGTTCGGCGTAAAGATTATAAGGACACTTTTGTGGCGTGTTTTGACCTATTATTATGTATGTTACAGATGTTGTTCATATTCACAATAGAGAATATGTTTTTACCTTTGGGAAGGGCATCAGGTAATGCTTCAGAGGAGAAATGGTTGCCAAAGCCACTCAAGTATTCGTAATCAGTCATTATTTATTTCTGTTCTAAAGTGAAAGAAGGAAAATCAGGTTGGAAGCATAATATAAATATGTCGGCTTCGTGGGAAAAATAAGAGTGACAAATCAATGCAAATTGTAAACCCGAATGTTATTTCCTGTTGACCGCAGGACAAATGCAGTTACCAGTAGACTTTAATTCCATAGAAGAAAAAAAAGACCTTTAATAATATCAGGTAAAGAGAGATCAAACTAATAATAAAGAACGTTAACCTTCTTTTATATTGTTTTTCTTTTCTCTGTTTTTTCTTCTTAATAGCATGCAAAAATACATAATGCATCCCAAAGTGAAGATCATAATATCTGCGTGTGATGATCAAAAAGCCTGATACAATTAAGCTGCCACTGACAAAAGACGATTACAAATTGGATCTGTTAAAATTGACAAATCTTTTATACTTTCTTTTATTTATATCGGTTAATGACAATAAAGTATATTTTCTGCAACTCTTGCTTTAAGAAGGATACAGTAGTTTTTATGAATTCAGTATAAAACTGAGCGAGCTCTTTACAGTAGACTCTCGATTACGGAATACTTATCGAGAGCACAAATGACATTCTATAATCGAGAATATTCCGTAATAAAGCTTATACATCGACAATCCAGGTGAGTATCGCAAGAAGTTTAAAGCTGTGGCCGTAAAGTCCTTCGAAAATGGTATTCCGATATCGCGAATATCCCGTATTGCTGTATTCCGTAATAGAGAGTCTACTGTACTGAATGACGGGGTGCTACCTTGTACAGCGGGCTTCTTTTGTAGACTGAATCGGTTGACCGTGGTGTTGTACGCTCCCCTTCAACAAATGACTGTGGAAAAATCTGTTTAAATTTCTCTGAAGAAGTTCAACCTGATGTACTACAAACACAAATGAAAAGGAGAGCTTCAGGAATCTTTGTAACAAAATGCTAGACATACGGAATTTATATAGTTTTTATTTAATAGTATGTATGCATCAATAGCTATCTGACATCTGGAGAGCATACATGCAACAAGCTTCTCTGCAACTTCAAGTGGCAACATCTTCCTCTCACGATGAAGGTCACTTTCAAACTGCTCTATCTAAGAGTCATACTATTAGTTGCCTTGATATGCATCGACGTTTGTTCATGCTTGAAACAATACGAAATCCATTGTCATTCATTCTGAATATGCTTCCTTTACGTCCTTCGATTCCTCCAAACCTGGCCCTCACCTGGTCTTAACGATGGCCGATTATATGTTCTCTACTATATGAATTAGACCAGCTACACCATAACGGATTAACCTCTACCAAGCATTCTCATGGTCAAAAGTTTCTTGTGTGGTTAAAGCAATTCATTTAACTTTTCATCGATAAATCCTACTCATTAATTTCCTTTTACATTTTTTACCCTTGTACCCATTAGGGGTTTTTCTCTACCATTCACTTTCAAACGGATTGAACGGGTCCAGACGGATGTTTACTATATTATTTTATTTTTGCGCTCATTTGGATCATGTTTCTTGACCCTATTTGCTTTCTTTTTCCTGATTACAATTTATTTTACAGACATTCGAAATGAGCATATAATTTCTTTACGAAGATGGACAAGGACACATTGTTGATGAGAATGGAATTGAGCCGATGGATCTTGCTGTTGACGATGAACTCTTCGCTATTGAAACAATAAGCTTCTGTACTCAATTCCTAATGAATAAATCTTCAGAGAGATCGTTAAATCCTGTAGTGCATCCAGCTGCAGATGAAAGGAACAATGAGTATGTAGCAAGCGATGCTATACAGTTTACTCAGATGATAAGAAAACTAGATTTTTTCATTTGTTTTTCAGTAAGTGCTTGAGTGCTTCTGCTGCTGCGAGACAATTGGGTATTCATATTTGTGCAGCTCAGAGATGGGTCAAACGTTATTACGAAGATCCTGAGAGTATTTGCGAAAAGAAGAAAAAAACAGGTCGAATTAAAATGAATTAAAATGAATTAAAATGAATTA
>NW_019671934.1:102504-107086 GCF_002708625.1 Rhizopus microsporus ATCC 52813 | reverse complement strand
ATGCCATTACCACGCTGAGTCACTGGATGAGGTAGCTGAACATTGTAAACAGCATGTTACAAATGCACAAGTTTTTTTTTTTTTTTTTTTTTTTTGCTTATTGTCTGACATTTAAGTTTTCATACTTGATTTATAGTGAAGGATCAAGTATATCAGTTCCCATAAAGAATTCAACAGACTCACCTGAAAACACCATTGTTTTTGTTACTGATTCCGATTTTCCCTTGGTTCCAAGCGATGGAGATCGATTTATTTGTCGTGATATTGATGTGTCTCACGCGTTTTATCTCTTCCAGTGCTTCGTTAAGGAAAAAACCAACACTGAGAAGCTTATCGTCGAATCTCATGTCCACCATATTCTGTAAGTTCCCCAATAATCATCATTATTTATCGACTTATATTGGTATTTTATTTATAGGTCATTGTCATGGATTTTACTGTTGAAAAAGAATCGTATGCACCTTGATATTCAGCAATTTGTGAGCAATAACGTAGTTTGTGACATTGTTTCTGATGCCCAAAACCAATGGGGTACAGCAAACATCATGTTTCCCAGTTCTTTGATGGTAAATTTAATGGATGTGGCAAAGGTAATTAATGCCGAAAGTCTTGGCTTGGTATAACTTTTTTTCAGGGCCTCCAAGCCAGGAAAATTGACCGTATTGACGCGTGCATGTCTGTGCTATCTTTGGCCAAGGATGCTGACAGGCTGGACAAAAAGATAATACTTTTAATTCATCATATGCAGACGGTGATTCTCATTCTACTCTACAGGCTTCTCATGCTTCCCTTTGAGGCTGTAATGCATCCCATAAATGAATCCGAATATTGTACCCGATACCTATTACCCACATTCCAATGTTTGTTTGACGATGACCAACGTTCCGTGAAACTACGATGGTAAGGTTAAAGTGATATTTGTGTACTCTTAAAGTATTTACATCTGTATGTGTACTTCTTTAGGACAAGCACAGAAGCCGTGGATGATGAATCAAAACCAGACTGCTTAATCAGTATCATGACTGCCAATTATGTAGCATGCAACATTGGATTTGGTGAGGTGAAATCCGAATCTGAATCTAAGGATCATCGAAAAGCCAATTTTGATTTGGTACGCTTGGGCATTTTTGCCAAAAACGCTATTGACAATGACTCTTTGACCGGTACTGTTGCAATTCATGCCGTTGGTAACTCATAAAAGCTTAGAGGACTGCATTTGTAAAGTTAACCTGACATACTTTTTATCAGGCACTCATGCATGTTTTTACCTTGTGCAACTGAAAGCTGATGGACTTTATACAATGATCGAACTTGGAAATATGAATGTACCGTTATCTATCTGTGAACTCCATGGATACCTTGCTTATTTGTCTGATTTGAAAGTCATACTCAAAGTGTTCGAGGATCAATGTCTTCCTATAACCACAACTTCTTTTCCCAACCGCAAGAGAAAATCATACTCATTAGAGAAAATTGATCCCATATTAACGAAGACCCGTGACCGTAAAAGGAAAAACATAGTATCGCATCAAAAATAAATACACGAACTGTTAATTTGATTTGAGATGGATTGTTTTAAACATTGACATTCACTTCTTGACACAACCAATCAGATGAATATTTCCCTCGTTTTGCCTGAGGAAGGTGAATATTATGATAACCTTCCAGGTGAGCTAAAAGGCTTTGTTTCTGGGAAAAGTCAGTGGCTCGACAAATATAACAAGCAAGAACCAAATGTATTTTTCTTTTCAGTGATGCCTCCATAGCAACAGAATTACAAAAAGAAATTGTCCCTGAGTCCAAACAAACAAACCAAAAAAAACACGTCTTCATCGATAGTCCATTTCAGCCAATCAGGTTAATTCATTCTAATTCATTTTAATTTAGGAGCTGCCAATGTGCTCATCTTGCATCTTACAATTCGAGGTCTCCAAATACTACTGATGATACTATTTAAAGCGATTGACAAGAAGGGTTGGAAAGTTTGGGGTTTTTTTTTTATCATTATAACCAGTATGTTTCATTGAGTTGTTTATAGTAAAAAGAATTGTTTTCGCTCAAATGAAAAATACGCGTAAATTAGTGTCGTCATTATGTGTGAAACTTAAAATTCGCTGCGCGTTTTAGTAGTTACGTTTTGGGCATACAAGTGTTTTTTATTTTCTCCCTTGGTGTTAGAGGCGCAGATGACAGATTCATACCTACCTTAGCTACGCTATGTCGATTTATTTCAAATCCCAACAAAATAATTTCCTTAAATAAGACTGAATCCCATAGTATTTACTTAACTTGCGAAGCAAAGAATAATGTTAAAGAAAAGTAAAAAATAAAATATTTTATTGTTTCTTTCGTTTTTGTAAATGGTAGTAAGATGTCTTTAGGTTGTGTGAAGATGAATATGATTTGAAAAGTCCGTGTGCTTTTCCTTCATCGTATATATGCTTCCAATTTCTATTTTTCCCAGCTTTGCTTTTAGATTCAATAAATAAAATATCATCTTTGGTGTATCTATCCTCGTCAATGTTGGCTCGGCTTGATTCAGCTGTATCCGCACGCTCTATCAGAAGTTTGCTTTGTTCGCTTATTAGCACAAAGCTTTGACTAATATAGCCTTTAATTTTTTTCACAGCTTCTCCTGGTATCTTGTCATCTTTATGAACATCATCTTCGATTCTTTTTATGTTTTCTAGAAACGGCTCCATCGATCCTACACATATATTTTTTGGGTCTGACTCCTTCATTGTTAGATCCTTAGAAATTTGGAAAAGAAGACGTACGATAGGATCAAATTAATATTCTAGTGAAGTCAAAGACACAGCATTACTAGTCAAAAAATACCCCATATCTACCATTGGATCCATTGAAGACTTGCCGATGTATTCCAATATAGAATTTGATGATACCAAAAAGCATTTCTTTGCCCAGAATTTGGATTCAATTTCTAGAAACGGTTTTTCATCAGCAACAATAAACTCTTCCTCAACTTCAACGCTTGAAAAGCCTTTGATAGCAAAGATGAGAATAATTAGGTATATTTTGTATCAGCAATATGCTGAAAGTGAGTAGTTTACAACTCTATTGTTACTGGGGTTAGTAAGGGGAAAAGGTGTTAGTAGTAAGGTTAAAAATAAGTTTTATAAGTAGAATTTTGGTATTGTAGTGACCACCAGATCTTAATATAAGATCAATATAAAGCAGTATAATACTAAGTCCTGTGAGATAAAGTAAAAAGTAAAATAAAAATGTTGTTAAGCAATTGGTGCTTAAGATATAAGATAAAATAGAAGTTATTATGTTCTGAAGATAAGATGATTCTTAGATGATTCTTAGATGTTGTTTATTTCATGAATAATTTGGGGATATTTATACTGTTTGTATAAGTAAATATGCAATATAAAGTATATAATAAATGATAAATAATAAATGACATATGATAAATCATAAATCATATATCATAAAAACTTGCATTAGACATGCAGAGTGCAAGATACCAAAAAGGGTATCACTGTTCATAAATTCATGATTGACTTGATTTTGGAATTCAATCAAGATGTGTGGTTTTATCTTCGTTGGTTTGCCTTCAGCTGCGCAAACGACACCAGACCTTGTCTCATCCGCCCATTCATTCGAGGCTACAGCATAACTGTTTGCTGGAATGTCTGTACCTATAATATATTATGCGTATTAAAAGCCAGTGCATTTATAATAGACAAGTATACTACCTAATAATGATTGCACAACCAAGTTCACAACCGTGGGATCATTGAATAACAGCTTGCTCATTAAACTAGAACCAGGTCTTCAGTTTCATGGTAAAGTAAATGAATTTGTATCTTGAGAATAAAAAGTTAATTAATGATATATTCAGCGAAATGAAATTCATACCTTTACTAGACATCCTTTTAGCTTTTTTTGATTGTTTGGGCAAAAAACTTCTAAAAGCGACTACGACTACGACTACGACCAAAGGGATATTCATAGACGTTTGTCGTTTAAAAAAGGAACATGTGCATATTAGAACGGTGTTTTATTATAGCATTTAATGATTTGGCGTTTAGAATGACTACAAAAGCTATAAAGATCACTGGCGAGTACATCATTACAGGCATCGCCAATCCTACTAGATAAGTTTTCTTCACTCATAAGCCGATCACGCTTCATTTTCCCTTTAACTATTGTCCAAAATTGTTCAATGGGGTTCAATTCAGGTGAATAAGGAGGTAGATACATGAATTTGTAGCCTTTACTTTCAATTTTCCGTAACATCGGCTTGGATTTATGGATAGAAGCATTATCCATAACGATGTAACTTCCCTTAAAAGTTTCATCAAGATCCATTACACTAAGAAGCTCGTTCATAAACTTGATAAAATGAGCAGTAGCCGTGCCTTTTGGTGTTGGCTTATTATCGGCAGGATCGTCGTCAACTTCTGGATCCTTTGTACTAGTCTCGGTTGCGGTTCTCTTCTTTCCATTATTAGCTTTTTTTTTTTTCTCTTGGTGGAGGTTTTCTTATGACAACGTGAACAACGCTAGACGAGTGAATAGCCCCGATCTGTGCTCTAGTTTTTGGTTGTTTTAG
>NW_019671934.1:86032-102404 GCF_002708625.1 Rhizopus microsporus ATCC 52813 | reverse complement strand
TTTTTTAGCAGCCTGTGTTTTTTTCTCTTGGTGGAGGTTTTCTTATGACAACGTGAACAACGCTAGACGAGTGAATAGCCCCGATCTGTGCTCTAGTTTTTGGTTGTTTTAGTACTGTATTTTTATTAATTATTGACGTTAATTTTATAAAAATATTGTCGTAAAATAAAAAAAAAATGTTTTCGTAAAAAGACGACAAAGAAAAATACGTTTAAATAAAACGACATCATATCAAAAGAGAGAGATAATGAGTATATGTAGAAAAAGAGAGAAAACATATGTTAGTATTAGAGCACATATCCTAATATTAGTTTTACTTACCACCAAGGTGCATTCTGGGGAGGGTAGCGATAACTACCCAGGATTGTTTAAACAAAAAAAGGAACGGAGGACAGAGAGAACCCAGGGCGTCAGAAGAGACTATTGGGGAACGTTTCAGATACACGCCAGAGAGCAAAGAGGGCGGGACAAGCGAGTTAGAGCAAGGACCATGAGGACAGGTTAGTTTTGATTGGTGAATCTTTGAACACTCAGAGGGACATTTGATAACTGCTGTGGAGACCCTCCACCACCCTTAGAGGTTTGCACATCCACTGGGTTATACCGCAACTAGTAGATGAAGAAGTAGTATAGGGGGCCAAGGGAAGGCAGGATGGGTGACTGGCCACGGGGAGGATGTGTAGAACTACATGATGAGAAAGATATCCAAGGAAGGTAAGGTTGTCCAAGTCGGAGGGGTATGGCCATGGAAGTAGGAGGCTTTAAAAAAACCAAGGTAAGGACAGGCGAGTGGGTCATCGGTCATCCAGCTGTGGGTGTCTTTCCTTACCCCACACCCACTCCTGTAAAGAAGCAAAAAAAGGACTCGATTAAAATGGGTTTTTATGTTTTTCTTTTTCAAACAGGTTTCAGGATCGGGTACCTAGGACAAAGAAATCATGTCAAACAGAAGCAATCTGCTTCAAGAATATGCATTGCCAAATATGACTATATGGAAAAACCGAATAAAGAATTTAAACTTTTACAAGGAGACTAAAGAGTACTATTTCTAATATTTAAGTTAATTTCAACTCCAAGATAGCTCACCTGTTAATATTACTGTTAAATGGGATAGTGAGCCGTATTTGTTATTACTCTGATAACATTACAACGGTTTCAATACGACATCTCAATTTGGAAATACAGTATCTCCATGGATGTCAAGGCTGGCACTACGAAAATATTCTTGGTAACGGCGAATTTACATTTCATACAACATGAATTTTGTTCTCACCATTGAGTGCATTTATTTTCGATCACAGGCGAATTTACTTTCCAGAAAGACTGTATAGCAAAGTCAGTCACCGAACTTACGTTATCGCTCATTTTGGTATGCAGTTCTAATTTGGCTAGATTGGAGCATGCATTACAAACGAACATGAAATCCTGTACGTCTGTGATAGCCGCTGTCGAAGGTAAAGCCAATTCTTCAAGTAATGGAAAGTCTATTACAAAATGAAAATATCGAATGTTCTCGAGCCACTTTATGACCTTGATGGTGTCTGCATACTTGTAGAAATAACGCAATTTAAACCTTTGATTTTCAGGATTCCGATCAAATCTATGCAGCTTCCATTTTATATTACCATCAACTTCAAATATGTAATAATACAAGCTGTCATTACAAACAAACCGAGAAATGCGAACTGATGTAACATCGGGACAATATTTCACAAACTTTTCAAAGTTTTCTAATGTTATGATCTCATCAATCAACCCTCTGCCCCTACCAGTAGTGACCCGTTTGACATATTGTCCACACTGAACAAGTTGATAAGATGCTGGGTTTTCGTGAAAGTCTATGGATTCGTCAATTTGAGATGTGTTTTTAATTTGAATACTACAAAAAAGATACGGTGTAGTCAAAAGATACCACGATACGCAAACAAGCCGACATTCTTTAAGGGTTGTTCTTTCTGTGTGCTGAAAGACAAGATTGAGTATATCTGCTGGCAGTCGATGAATCGCTGCCATCGTCATGAGATACTGCAACAAGGGAAAAAGAAAGAAAGAGTGTTTTGAAACAACAAAAAAGCCCAAAGCCTTATTTATCTTATGTTGTATTACTACTGAAATGTGCGACGTTTGATGAGTTCGATGCTTATTGACAGCAGCTTTATTTTATTGTTTGTTAAGTATAATAATAAATATATCTGAATACTCATACTTTTTCTAGTTTTCTGTATAAACTTTGGTTTGCAAACTCACAAAGAAAAGAAAAAGCAGAAGAGCATAAAAGATATTTAAGGTACAATCTAGTACAACTGTCGTTTTATATGTCTTTTTTTCAAGCCAAGTACTAAAAGAACTGAATCAACCTCTCATTATTTTTCATAAATAACATTATCTTTCGAGCATTTTGAATCAAAATACAAGAGTTTTTCTTTGACTTTACTTTCTTTATCCAATAAACCATTTATATAAAAATTGTAAACATTTTACTAGAGCCAAAAAAGACTCTTTCCGATTGGATGGCACCTTTGTATTCAATATCATGTACAAAATTATTTTATGCATTATGCATTATACATTAAAGATTATGTCTATAATAAAAAAAATTGTCTATACAGAACATTGACAGGACAACTTCCCCAAGTAATAGCATACTAGCATGAGCATAATAATAAATGAAAACTGCTCCATGGAAAATGCAAGTTCATCTGTTATGACAATGTCTGCACTATGCCGTCGTTTTACAACAACAGGTGCTTCCTCATCAACCTAAAAAGATTTATAAACAATTATTATACATATAAAAAAGCGGCGAATTAAAAGACTTACATTCACTTTTTCAATCTGTAACGGTTCCATAATATCTACATGACTTTCATCTGAATGTTCTACATCTACTTGTTTCTCTACTCGAACCTCTGTTTGCTCTTTTTCTTCTTCTTCTTCTTCTATTACTACTTTTTCAATCCTTTTGCTTTCCATAATATCGGAACTGTTCCAGGTATATCGTGGCTCAGTGCCTTCTGACACAGGAACAATCGTCAAATGAATCCTTTCTCCTTCCAACGCCTCGTTTTCCGTATAAACCCTCAATCCGACACCTGGCCTGATCTCTACTCGTACGCCATCCAGCGGCTGTGTCTCGACATGATAACCCAAGGCATACATGCGTGGATGTACACGAAGATCTGTGCACCACGACGAGTGATTTCTTCGTGATGGAGCGTGTTTGGCCATATAGGTCATCGAATACGACTTGCTCTCTGTATCAAATTGCTCTAGTACGATCTTACCTGCCACCCGACGAATATAGGGTGGACAGCCCACTTGATCCAAATAATTCTGTATTCGATCCAGACAGGACGGGACCTGTGTGGTCAATCGTCTGACAATGGATGATGGTAATGGTGTCGTGCCTCCGAGGTGCATGTGAGCAATAAAAGTGACCTTGACCGAGTTCCGGCTCGGCAGAAGCGCCCATCCGTACGTCGTGTAATGTCCTCGCGTACGTTGTTGCTCCTTTTCTTCTAATGGCAGTAATTCGTCCTCTACACTGGTAGACACGATATAGACTGCGCCTGTATTGATGTTGCTTTCGATACTTGTGAGAACTGAAAAATCTCGGCTTTGAATAGGAAACAAACTTTTCATTTTGATATGAATCAAGTATTCCTTTTGTGAAAATCTTTCTACTACTTGACCATCCTCAAAATGTTCATCCCCTACGGGTAGGTTAAGTAAAACATATACCTAGTACCCAATAGAACCTACATTTCTTTCGAGCACCAAAGCATTGAATCACAGAGCAAACTTGCTCTGGCGACCAATCTCCTTGAATCTCACAGTCGCTTCGCATGATCGGTAAGGCTGTATCGGGAAGCGGCTTGATATAGTATTTGGCATGCTCCGATTCTCCTGCCGATTTCCATTCGTCCAGATCACTTTCCACATGTCTTTTCAATGACTCCAAACTTTCCTTGCGCGCCTCCCTATGACGGCTTGCTGGATAGAGTCTCGCTGGATGAACTTCTGGTAACTTTGGTAAGTATGGATTGGATGTAGTAGGTTTCAGTACTGGATCATCTGCAAATTTAACTTGCTTTGGCGTATTTGAGCTTAGTGAGGATACACGTGGCGGCGGGTTGGACAAGATGATACGTCCCTTTGGATAGTCCTTGGTAAGTGGGGGTGTCGCAATTCCTAGTGTAGGTGAAGACTGCATATAGACAGGTCGGTTCCTAAAAAGATAGAGTTAGCTGTAAGACAATCATTAAGCAAATGTACATACGGAGGTGAAGGCGTACGCAGACTAAGAATAGACCTGGGCGTGGAGGATGGTGAAGGAGGTGTGACAGTTCTAGGTATAGAAGGCTCTGATATTTGTTTCTGATTGCTGTGCCCCTGAGTCTTTAATCTGTCTGCCTTTCGTTGCAAGTAATCGTCGATGGCAGCAATAATTAAAGGTTTTCTAGCCAATGATTTCTTGGTGAGTCCAGGTATCCAGCCCCTGATATATTCTTGTGTAATAAATGTAACTTTGGTTGCCGGTGGATAAGAACTTGTTTGTCGAAGTATCCAACCTTGTAACTTTTTTTTTGAAAGAACAAAAAGGGAAATGTTAACATCGATCTATGCATCCAGAGTATCCTTCATTACCTTGACGTGATGTCTATTTTTTCCAGGCACCTTTGGGGCCTTGGGGGTATCTACGCTTGTACAGGCAAAGATGATTTCTCCGTCTGCAGAGCAATCAATTTTTTCTACAAGTGTCACATCATAAGCTCTAATAAAGCTATTAGTTCTCCTTCTTTTATTAAAAGAAAAAAAGACGTGTATTTTACTTTGATGAAGAGGTTGACTTATATGATTCGTAAGTTAACGAAGTTGTATCATTCAAGTTTTCTATCAGCCTTCCTTCTTCAAATCTAAAGGAATAAGGGCGAAAGTTGGCAAAAGAAGAACACTAGTATATCTACGCCCTTACTGTTCATCCCATAATTTCCTCATACCGATCACATAAAAGATAGATTGAGGGGTAAATCCTTCAATGACAGTCTCTCCTCGAAACAGTGCTGATTTTTCCCCTTTATGTTGCTTTTGAAGCATATAAACAGTAACGCCGCTCTTATGCTTCAACACTTTTTTCCAGTCGTGATCGTTCATGAAATCTTTGAGAGAATAGATTGCCTGATCTCCTAGATTAGCAAAGTAGTTTGGAGAGTGTAGCAGAGAAGATATACTGCTGTCTTTGTCTATAGCATAACTTATGGCTGAAGTATTGGCTCGTTTATAATAGTCATCGTCGTCACTAAATATGCAGGTCGGCGCTGCACTCTCGTCCTCTGTCTCTGTTGTTGCTATACCACTGTCACGGTCATAATAATTAGACTTTGTTACACGAAGAATAGAAGAGTGTAGTGAATCATCTTGTTTTCTATACATGATGGATAAATTATGATAAGTAAAAAGGAAATGGAAGTAAAGGAAGATAAAAAATAAGATAAGAAAGAAAGAAAAGGATGCTTGAAAAGTAAAGGTCTGTAATTGGAAAATAAGCACAGTAATAGTGTAACAGGCTAATTCATGACGGATATATTACTATTATTATTCATTGCGATCAGGGACTACCAGAAAGAATGATTTTTTAAACTGACCAGCTTAGTATTAAAAAGGTGATCAGTGCTCCTTTTTCCATCTTTTATTGTTTCTTTTTAAATGAAAAAAATTCAAGCTTAATATAAAAAGCGGTAGTTTACACGTGTAAAGAGTTTGTCATAGAATGTATTACCATTTTAGGAAAATACATTTTATTTGTTCATTTGGCAACGCTTTTATCATAGTAACTCTATAGTAACGAACACTTTACAGCAACAACAACATCATTATGTCAGAATGTTGTATCATGGTTCACTTTATATTACACTTCTTTAATATATTTTAAAGGTACCTTTTCCAAGTGTGTATCCAGGTCATTGTTCTGTCACATTACAGTCTTTTTGTACAGTGCTTCCAGTAAGTAATGTCACAGCCAATCAAAATCAATTTCATATTTTTAGAGACAATGTCAGAAATCTCGCTTGCTTAGAAATCACGTCGTGGTTCTTGACAACCGAAAAATATAAATAGAGAGGGAGTACTTTTTTCTTTGGTATTTTTTTCTTTTTCAATACTTTACAATTCAACATGAGTACAATATTTCTATATGGAGATGGGCATGGGAATGTTATTGATGAGAATGGTGGTCCTGAGCCCATGGGTTACATAGCTGATCAGAATGAATTTATTGTTGAGACTACTGCTACTCATACAGAGTACTTGGGAAATACAGTCCCCAATGAGTCTTCTCTGACTTGCCCAATATTGTTAGAAAAGCCAAAAAATGAAGATATTCGTATGAAGGAGGCAAAACCAAAGCGAGAATATATGCGTTATACAGTCCAGGATAAGGCTAGGTTTTTCGATCTGAAGATTGAAAAGTGTATGACTGCATCAGCTGCAGCAAAGCAGTTGGGCATTCACACTCGAACAGCTTATAGATGGGTTAGCCAGTATAATGCGTGCTCAGACAGTATTTTTGAGAGCTGTAAAAAGGTAGGTCGTAAGTGCATCTTAACTGAAGAGCATAAAGCGACTGTTATCAACTTCATCGATGCTAATCCCTCTGCTACTGTTGTTGAAGTAACCGAGCATTTATTGAAGCGATTCCATGATCTTAAAGTATCACGCAGCACTGTTAATAACTTCATGAGACGTGAATGCAGCCTTTCATTGAAAAGAGCAGATTTTCATTCTATTGAGAGAAACAGTCCAGCAAAGATTGAGGAGCGGCACAATTGGGTTTGTAAATGGGAAGATACAGACATGAACTTTCTGATGAATTGTGCGTTTTTTGACGAGTCTGCTTTTGATATAAATATGAAATGCTCAAGAGCCTGGTCCAATAAAGGTACTCGTACTATTGTTACCAGGCCTACTACGAGGGCAAATATAACGTCTATATTGGGCGCTATCTCTGCCTCAGGTTTGATTACCGTCGGAGTAAAAAAACCTAGACCTGCAAAGAAGAGAAAAGCTGCTGGATATATAAGCTCAGGAACTGTAACAGGTCACTACATTAGTTTCTTAAAAATGACTCTCGATGAAATGGACAAACACACACATATGAAAGGCCACTATATTATTATGGATAATGCACCCATTCACACGCATGAAAACATAAAGAAGTATATTAAGTATCGGGGATATAAATGTGTGTATCTTCCTACTTACTCTCCTAAGCTTAACCCAATTGAACAATTCTGGGCAGTGGCAAAGAGTAAAGTTAAGCGTCATCGGTTTTTGTAGGAAGACACTTTGTCCAAGAGGATTACAGAAGCCTGCAACAGTGTGAAGAAAAGTCATTTCAAAGGGTTTGTCTTGCATTCTTATCGGTGTTGGGATAAATGTCGAAACAGACAACCAACGTAATGACCTAAACGAATGTGCAATTAGGAGAAAATGGCAATCAGACAAAAAAAAAAGTGCATTTCTCTTGGTTCATCCAATTTTATTTTGATCAAAGGGAAATGGGGAAAAAAAAGCAGTGTCGAGAAAAAAAAAAGGGAGGTTTGATTTTTCGCCCAGACAACAGAAACAGATATTCACTGTGCAATCGGACTGTGCAAAGAGAAGAAACCAAGTTTCCAAACCTCAAGAGCAGCGTCCAATCACAAGTATTAATATTATGTTGCATGTTATACGGTGGACTATATGACGAATGGTAAAACGAGAAACCTTGAAAACAAGGTGATGTAATAGATGAATGTCAGCTCATTGATCATATTTGTGGTAGATTGCAAAGTAGAAGTTGAAATTCAAAGAGAGAACGATGTTTTGAAGTGTCTTTTTTGCGACAAAACGTACCGTTCCGTGGATTCCTTCAAAAAACACATCAAAGTCTGCAAATCTAACGGTAGCAATGCAGGTTAGTATCCAGGAACAATGTGATAAAAAAAAAATACGAGTATCTGTCGTGTGAGCTAATTATTCATTTTTCCTGTCCCCAGATGTGAATTTGGCTGATGATGATTCTGAGGATATGACGGTGGCAATGAAGCTTGTTGCCGTGCCCAAAACAACAGCCGTGACGGCAACGCCAATCTCGATGAAAACATCAAAGATGCAACGTGATTATGACCAAGCAATCATACATGCGTGTCAATCCATGGATGCGACCGAAGAAGAAAGGACCGAAGATAAATGGATCATTGAAAGAATACCCTTGGAACCATTTGCTCTCATTAGCCGTGATGATGACGGAAATGAAGTGGAATACGATGCGTTCAGCCACCATAAAAACATCAAAAGCATGAGCAACCGCACATTCGACTGCAGACCGATCATCCCATCAAAGCGACAATTGGACACCAATGCGATTGAACCAAGTATCTGCAACGGCTTGGCATCTCTGATCTACAAGTCACCACATGGACGGCTGCTCGCAAGCCGTGAATATTTCGAATTGGACGATACTACAGAGCTATTGCTCAATAAGGATTGGCTGCATGAACCATAAGTCAAATTTGACTGTGCTCAGGTACTGGCAGGTACAGTTCTGATGAACGTCAGCAACGGCGAAGCTATTCTTGTGAATACGGTGGAAATGTATGGAGGAACAAAATCAGCCGATATCCATTGCAAACTGCCATTTTCATCAAACATGTCGATCTTCACAACTAAACCAACGTGCGCCAACATTTGGCCACACATTCGAAGTACAGGGGTCGGTTCCAAACTTGTACTGCATTAATTACATCCATTATACGTCTGGACCAAAGCGAGGAACCAAAAGTGAGGCCGTCATCGTGTCATTTTGCTACGTCACCACAGCATACGAAAATATTCATCGATCAGGTCAGTTGGACAAAGGTAAAAAAGATCGAATCAAATGCGTCAACACGATCTATCGATCCGTTCAGTTTGATTGCCCAGGCGAGGCTGTGATATTTATCTGTTAATAAGTACTTATATTATACCTGAGTTATAACAAGGATAAAAAGACTATATGTCGATGAGACTTTTGAACCTCTTTATTGGTGAGAAAACAAGATGAGGAGCTCATTAATACAAAGTAAGGCTTGGTATATAAAATAATAATTTACAATCCGACATGTTACAAAATAAATTAATAGGGGTACGTAATGCTAAATGTAGAATGACTGTAAGCAGTATAGCAATGGAGTAATCTCACACGAAGATTAGTTAGTAAAGGAAGGATAAATACGACAGAGGCAACTACGTTCACAGTTCCACCATCCAACCACTTATTACCTCTGCCGTGCATCCAGCGATGCCACATTACTTAGTCACTTACAGCCCTACACAGTCTTCACCTACTGCGATTATGAAGGCTCAACAAAATTGATGGACAATGAAAACGCCTCCATGATCGCATCTCGACTTTTCCAGCAGATCGCTTATTCCATCATTCATTCGCCTTCCGAAGCACACCTTGACAAGGATTTTGTTGCTTCGTTGCATGACAAATGCAAAAATAATGGGAATATCAAGAAATTATTTGGGGATCTTTTGCATCTGTTTGGCGACATGGAGATGGCAATCATCGGCAACAGTATTTTGAACAACCAAATTCTACAACATATGGCAGCAATCATGTCATCCGATATTTCCAAGGCAAATGAAACAGTGGCCCTCCGTATCCAAAAACAATTGCGCGCGTATTAATTCCTTCATTCATTACCAACTTTTTTCTCCCCATTTCCCTTTGATCAAAATAAAATTGGATGAACCAAGAGAAATGCACTTTTTTTTTTGTCTGATTGCCATTTTCTCCTAATTGCACATTCGTTTAGGTCATTACGTTGGTTGTCTGTTTCGACATTTATCCCAACACCGATAAGAATGCAAGACAAACCCTTTGAAATGACTTTTCTTCACACTGTTGCAGGCTTCTGTAATCCTCTTGGACAAAGTGTCTTCCTACAAAAACCGATGACGCTTAACTTTACTCTTTGCCACTGCCCAGAATTGTTCAATTGGGTTAAGCTTAGGAGAGTAAGTAGGAAGATACACACATTTATATCCCCGATACTTAATATACTTCTTTATGTTTTCATGCGTGTGAATGGGTGCATTATCCATAATAATATAGTGGCCTTTCATATGTGTGTGTTTGTCCATTTCATCGAGAGTCATTTTTAAGAAACTAATGTAGTGACCTGTTACAGTTCCTGAGCTTATATATCCAGCAGCTTTTCTCTTCTTTGCAGGTCTAGGTTTTTTTACTCCGACGGTAATCAAACCTGAGGCAGAGATAGCGCCCAATATAGACGTTATATTTGCCCTCGTAGTAGGCCTGGTAACAATAGTACGAGTACCTTTATTGGACCAGGCTCTTGAGCATTTCATATTTATATCAAAAGCAGACTCGTCAAAAAACGCACAATTCATCAGAAAGTTCATGTCTGTATCTTCCCATTTACAAACCCAATTGTGCCGCTCCTCAATCTTTGCTGGACTGTTTCTCTCAATAGAATGAAAATCTGCTCTTTTCAATGAAAGGCTGCATTCACGTCTCATGAAGTTATTAACAGTGCTGCGTGATACTTTAAGATCATGGAATCGCTTCAATAAATGCTCGGTTACTTCAACAACAGTAGCAGAGGGATTAGCATCGATGAAGTTGATAACAGTCGCTTTATGCTCTTCAGTTAAGATGCACTTACGACCTACCTTTTTACAGCTCTCAAAAATACTGTCTGAGCACGCATTATACTGGCTAACCCATCTATAAGCTGTTCGAGTGTGAATGCCCAACTGCTTTGCTGCAGCTGATGCAGTCATACACTTTTCAATCTTCAGATCGAAAAACCTAGCCTTATCCTGGACTGTATAACGCATATATTCTCGCTTTGGTTTTGCCTCCTTCATACGAATATCTTCATTTTTTGGCTTTTCTAACAATATTGGGCAAGTCAGAGAAGACTCATTGGGGACTGTATTTCCCAAGTACTCTGTATGAGTAGCAGTAGTCTCAACAATAAATTCATTCTGATCAGCTATGTAACCCATGGGCTCAGGACCACCATTCTCATCAATAACATTCCCATGCCCATCTCCATATAGAAATATTGTACTCATGTTGAATTGTAAAGTATTGAAAAAGAAAAAAATACCAAAGAAAAAAGTACTCCCTCTCTATTTATATTTTTCGGTTGTCAAGAACCACGACGTGATTTCTAAGCAAGCGAGATTTCTGACATTGTCTCTAAAAATATGAAATTGATTTTGATTGGCTGTGACATTACTTACTGGAAGCACTGTATTGAAACGCGGGGGCCTATGCCTGTAGCTCAGTGGTCAAAAATCTATTATTTGAAGCCAAAGTCCTGCATCCGAATCCCACAGAACCGCTCCCAGTAGCTTGCTCTTGAGGGATTTAATGCCGTTTTCTATGGTTCTTGGTTGTTGGCCGTTGGAAATAAACAAATTATGAATAATTGTGGTACCTACCCAGGTTGAAATAAGCATAAACCCTAACACCACCAAGTCTTAGCTTACCAATTATAGTGATTAGTTTATCTCCCTCTACCCACCTCTATTGGATTGTATACTTTCCCCCTCCACCACCAGTACCTTCTCACCCCCACCTTGTTGAACTTGTCCGGGCAATTTCAGTATAAAAAACACTACGTGCCTACTTGGGTTTAATAAAAGATTGTTTAACCGTATTGAAACGCGTTTTGAGCATGCAGCAAAGTACACGGGAAGTGTACAGCATACCAGTTTAAATACATTATATGATTATCAGATCAAAATCGCTCTCAGCTTATTTGCCTAAAGTCCCTTTTTTATTTGCTACACTCTGCCTAATGCTCATTTGTTAAGGTTGCAGCATTTTCGCTCTTTTAATTACACCGATGCAGGTATGAAAACAGTTTATGCGTATTCTATCTATCTCTCTCAAAAAGCAAGACTTTTTTTTTGTACAGGCAAGGAGCTACGGAGAACAGCATTGAGTGTATGTACTCTGGAAGCAGTAGCTTTATGATATTTTAAACTCTGTTATTTACACTCGATCTACATCCTCTTTTCTTTTTATTCATATTCACCCACAATCCTGTCTATGAGCTTATTACTTTAATAAATCACCTTTTACATGGTACTACTCAAACCAGAATATACATACACTTCTTTACGAAAAAAATATACTCTAATTCCCAATGAATCTGACTTTACATTTCGTCCGGGGGGACGCCTTATCAACCTCCATCAAGGAAAGGGCACCCAAGATGATGAACAGATCAGCTACTGTCCGGTACCAACAGTCACAACAGACTCTTTGGGGTTTTTCTCCGTATTCTCCTGGATTTTCCCAGCTCCAAAAAAACTTTTTTTTTTTTCTTTCTCTCTCTTTTTTCATATAACTTGTAAGATATGTCCGCTGTTACTTTCAGACGCCAAGTTTTGAGAGGCATTGCTTCTACCACTCGCGCTACTGCTGCCAGAGCAGCTCCTATCCTTGCAAAGCACGTTTCTGCTCGTGCTTTCTCTGCCACTTCGTAAGTGAAAAATATATTTTAATACCCTTGTTAACATTGCGTAAATAGTGCACCCAAGTTTATTGCCCTCCGCTCATTAGCTAACCAAGTTATCAACAAAGATGCTCGTTTCTATTCTTGTAAGCAGTCTACACGCCTTTTAATCGCATACCTGTATATGAGCTAACCCCAAAATTTTTTCGTGTGTGTGTAGCTTATCCCGCTCACAGTGTCATTAACATGCCTGCCTTGTCTCCTACGTAAGTTGTAAGCTTTGTTACTTAAAGTTTGTTTATTGACTTTCGGTAAAAATAGTATGACTGCTGGTGCCATTGGTGCTTGGCAAAAGAAAGTAGGTGATGAAATTCAACCCGGTGATGTTTTGGTAGAAATCGAAACAGATAAGGCCCAAATGGATTTCGAGTGTCAAGAAGAAGGTTACCTCGCCAAGGTCTTGATCGAGACTGGTACCAAGGATGTCAATGTCGGACAGGTAACATCATTGAAGAAAAAAAAAATATAGGCGATAAAAATTAATACTTGTGTTATAGCCCATCGCTATCTTTGTTGAAGACAAGGATGACGTTGCTGCCTTTGAGAACTTCTCTCTTTCCGACGTTTCTAGCTCAGCTCCTCAAGCTGAAGCTGCCCCCAAGGAAGAAAAGAAGGAAGAAAAGGCTGCTCCCAAGGCTGAACCCAAGAAGGCCGAAAGCGAGGCTGTTTCTAGCCATGGAGGTAAATCGATATAGCTGCATTTTATATTTTTATTTTTTACAATGCCTAAATCGAATCTCATCTTTATAGGTCGTGTTCTTGCTAGCCCTCTCGCTAGAGTAAGTTGACCGGATTATATAAACAGCTTTGATCTCTAACTTTTATAAATGTAGAAACTTGCTGATGAACGCGGTATTGACATCTCTCAAGTCAAGGGTTCTGGCCCCAACGGTATTGTCTCCAAGGAGGATGTCGAACAATTCAAGGGTAAGACGAGAGATATAAACGTAAAAGCACCATCTAACAACTTTTGCATTTAGCTCCTCAACAACAAAAGGCCGCACCCGCCGCAGCTGCTCCACCTGCTGCCTACGCTCCTCAATCCGCTACCGGCGATGCTTTCACTGACATTCCTACTACCAGCATGAGAAAGATCATTGCCACTCGTTTGGCCGAATCCAAACAACAAGTTCCTCACTACTATCTCACAACTGAAATCAACATGGAGAAGATCAACAAGTTGCGTGAAGTTCTCAACAAGGCTTCTGATGGCAAGTACAAGCTTTCCGTCAACGATTTTGTCATCAAGGCTTCTGCCCTTGCTCTTAAGAAGGTTCCTGAAGTCAACTCTGCATGGCAAGGCGACTTTATTAGACAGTACGTGTGTAACAAATAGATGATACCAGTTGTACTCAACTTTTTTTATTTAGATACAACACTGCTGACATCAGTGTTGCTGTTGCCACACCCAATGGCTTGATCACTCCTATCGTTGGTAGTGCTGAATCCAAGGGATTGTCCGCCATCTCTAACCAAGTCAAGGATATGGCCAAGCGTGCTCGTGATGGTAAGCTTGCTCCTCATGAATACCAAGGTGGTTCTTTCACTATCTCCAACTTGGGTATGTACGGTATCAAGCACTTTACTGCCATCATCAACCCTCCTCAATCTTGTATCTTGGCCGTTGGTGGTACCCAACAAAAGATTGTCGTTGATGAAGCTTCAGAAAAGGGATTCGCTGTTCGCGACGTGATGGAGGTCGCTTTAAGCGCTGACCACCGTGTTGTCGATGGTGCTGTTGGTGCTACTTGGATGCAAGCTTTCAAGGAATACATGGAGAACCCTCTTAAGATGATGTTGTAAATAACCCTACATTATGTCTTTTCTCTCTCTTTCTCTCTCTCTTTCTTCTCTCTTCTCTCTTTCTGAAGCCCGTTTCTCCTTATTAATATTTATATAAAAGAAAAATTGAATTATACTTAAATAGAGAACTCATCTGTTTATCTAAGTATGTGTTCAGGTTTGCGTGCCATATGGCAACTATTTAGACATGAAGATATATCAGATATGCTTTATCTTATTTTTATAAAATAATTGATCTTATGTGGTAATAGGAGGGAAGGTTCTTATTTTGTATTTGACTATCTTAGTAGAATTTATTCGACACATAATATGATTACAGATATACGCTGTTTAGCATATGCTACGTTAAGCATAAAATTCAAAAGGAAAAGGGGGAAAGCACAAGACTTTATTTATATCTTTATAATCGACCATTGGTTTTCTTATCCAAGAGAGGTACTTGCTTACTAGGAGTAAATGTCTAAACTCCAGAAGGAGAACCGTGTTCGATACGGCGACAAAATGCTTGAGGTCTGCCACATTCACGAAAGATGCCATTGGCGATCTTGAAAATATTTTTTGAACCGTTTATATCCCGTTGCCAAAGCAATCCACATCCTGCGCAGGATTGGATGCCGTGGAAGTTTATAAAAGCAGATGTGAACGCCATATTTTCACAAGAGTTGCAGATCTATAGATAGTTAAGTAGGATATTCAAAATTAGAGAATAACGCTTTACTTTTGACGTTCGAAACTCATCAATTGTTATAACGATAACGTCGCCTTGCCTTTCTCTTTTTTTTTTAATGCTCTGTAAAGGACACTTGTTATTCCTGTTCTATGTCCTTTGAATTTGATGCTGTCCTTTCCAAACATTCCAGAGCCGAAGGCAACCACAGGTATTTTCTCTCTGTCATACGAATTTTTTGTGGCCACCACTGCTTTTCGGGCCTATTGACAAACAGTCGTAAGTTATCAAATAAGTACATTGCTGCTTATATAGCGGTACCTTTCGCTGCATTCTTTATCTTTCTTCTTTTCATCTTTTCCCCTTTTCTCTTTCTTTTTCTTTCTCCTTCTGCGGTTTTTCCTCGTATTTTTTCTTCTATCCTTATTGTACTTCTTACCACCGTTGATCAATATATTGACCATTTCTTCTCTGGCCCGTCGACCTCCTTGGTAACAGTGAAAGCGTCCCTCGGCTGTTTCGTATCCATAAAAATCTAATATTTTCTGAATATTGGCCATTATATATGTCACATACGATATTGCATCAAAGATGTAGTCTTGATCGAAGGGATGCCCAGCAATACGCTTTTCATTCCTTCCTTCTCCATTCTTTTCTGTTCTTTTCTTAGGTGATGAATGGACCCAGTGTAATTGTAGTATTCCGCTGTCGAGACTCTTCTTGTTTGATGAGAATTTTCTCACTCGTTATAGGATGCTGTAAATGCATGTTGTCTACCAGGGTCTAGACCGCACAGCGAGAAATTGTCAACATCACCAGGTTTTAAGGCATCGCTCAGAAGTTGTATATCAAATGTACTGTCTGAGCTTTATTTAGTTACATCTTCATTATTGTTCACACCCTTATATAACACCACATCCGCTGCAAAACCATCGGATCTGATTAGATTAGCAAATGCGGTTTTATTTTTTGCTACCATTAACAAATACCTGTTCACGCCCAAACTTGACAGGTCAAAGACAGTATGGAACATGTTAAATTTATCTTCATAGTTGCTTTGTTTAGGCTTGCCAGCAAAGGATGACAGCATATTGGGGTTGATTGATACGGATCGCCATTTCAAGGAAGGCACAGGGAACAAGGAGAATAGACGGGCCATATAACTTGGTTTTTTTTGTTGGCCATGTTATTGGTTTTCTTGCTGTTTTTGATTTTCCACCATATATCGCTTAAGTATCTCTCTAAGCATTGGTATATATGATCCCGGAGATGCAGCCAAGCTTTTGACCGTAACTGGCTTAGGCATTTCTATTCTCAA
>NW_019671934.1:82291-85387 GCF_002708625.1 Rhizopus microsporus ATCC 52813 | reverse complement strand
TGTCTTTCGATTCCCCATGAGCTGCTGAAGTTCTTCTTGTTTTGTTAACTTTCGATTTGGGCATGAGGAAGATCTTGCATTCTTGTGTTCTTTTTGGTGGCAGCTTGTACAAACAATGTCTTTTCTTGCTCATGCTTGTGATCGTATTTCGCCTTTTTCTTTTTTTTTTTTTTTTTGTTCTCAATCTTCTCTGCTTGACTCATCCTTTTTCTCTTGGCTTTACTTATAATACATGGATGATGTTTATGGAGTCAAAGATGATTGAGACTTCCATTATTTTACCTTTGGATGAGGTTTGATGTTTCTCATTTTCTATTTGTTTTTTTCTCTCATACATTGCTTAAGAATACTATGGACTTGACCGCGCATTTTGTTTAAAATATGAAAGAAGAGATAAAGAATAACAATAACTGTAAAAGGTGTCTTGACATGATTTATTTTTAACAACAATTTCTATTTGACGACAATTTTTATTTATCTACAATACTATGTTCATTCTGCCCTTAGTCTTTTCTCTCCTTCTCTTCCTTCTTTTAAGTGTCTATTTATTTGTGCAATTCTCTTAAACAGAACTGTAAAGTTGTTGTCTATTGTTTTATCTAATGATAAAACAACTCATCACTCTCGTTTACAAATTATTCTATTTTCAGATAATGCAGGCACTTTTTTATTTCATGAAGAAACAAATGTAATTAATGACTTGGCATGTAAGTGTGTTATGTGTTATGTGTTATAATAGTGTGTTATCAAGAATTCATGTTCAGAATAATCAAGTATTCGTCCAACGCTTACTCACGCTACAAATACCTGCCTATTGTTCTAGTTGTGGCAACTAATTCCCTTGCCGCTTCTATTGAAGAGAAGTTTATCACTAGTCCGAGCGGATTCTTACTTGAAGCAAGCAGTGTTTTCTGGGCGAAACAACTTGTGCTACTGAGTGCCAATGCCATCTCCGAACACTTTAATGAAGCAACTGATGTGTTTGATGAGATAATCATTATAATAACTCGAGTATAATCTTACAGTAGAGCATACATTCTACTTTACATTCCTCTATCGCATCTGATAAGAATAACTTATAATAACAACTATAGTAGCTACTAGTATAACAATATTAATATAAGCATAATTTTTTTTTTTTTTTTGTAGGGGCGTTTTTAGCCAAGCTTTATTTTTTTAAATAAATAAAATAGCCACTTGAAATCAGTGGTGGACTATTGAAAGACAGAACTACTAAAGAAAATTAACAAATATAAAATTAATGCTTGAAGGATTCCAGGCAACCTATGATAGCCCGAAAAACCTTGGATGGGATAAAAGGATGTCCATTGAAAATAAACATCCAGTGTGCACGCCAGATGCACCAAAAGGCGCAACCGACAATACTTTCATTAGAGAAAGCAGAAAGTTTTTGAGGAAAACGTAAATGAAATATTACTTGCTCCATAGTATTTATAAACAGATTCTGTACTGTCACTTTGCGAGATCAAATGTTCGTTACTAAAAAAATAAAATCACTTTGCCAAAACAATTGTCCCAAGTTATAATTTAAACTATCCATGTAAAAAGAGTTATTTTGTCACTTCTATTTGCAATTTATATATATGCTAATGGATGTTTATTAGACAGTTATATATTTAGAATGATGTCTTATAACAATTAATGATTTGTCGTTTAGAATGACTAGCAAAGTTGTACAAATTCTCAACGGGTATAGCATTACAAGCCTCAGCAATTCTTTCAGACATTCTCTCTTCAGTCAGCAACTTGTGACACTTCAATCTTCCTTTTACGATTGCCCAGAACCGTTCAATTGGATTCAATTCTAGTTAATATGGAGGCAAATACATAACCATACTGTTTTATTAAAAATAAATTTCAGAAAGAGGATAAAATTATGACGTGTATGAAAAAAAATAATTGGCGCATATTAAAAAAAGTATTTACGCAAAGGTTAAAAATAAAATACGTGCGAAGGAGACGACATGCAAGTGAGAGTAATAAGTACCAAAGAGAGAATATAAAGAATTATATAGTTAGTTATGTAAGAAGATTATTGCATACAACTTACCCCGAAGACATCTAGATGTGTCCTAGCGATAACTAGGACGGAGAATCATCGTCTAAGCGTATTCTAGTTCTAGGTTGCTCCTGATCGTCCACTCTTCTTCGACGTCTTGTAGGAGCAACAGCAACCCGGTGAAACCTATGAGGAACGATGTCATTACGTCGAAGCTCACGAAGGATGTGCATGTAGTTGAGACAAGCAGCAACATCCCTGTTCCATAAGCGATATCTATCTGGTGCTGCCATGGCGGGTCTACAGTATGGTGCATCTACAAGCAATGTTTAATCAGTATAAAGTTATCCAAGTGGTTCATGTATTATTACCTTAAAAGACCATGGCAGATAGCAGTAGGATATCGCTCACGTTGATACGGTCGTGGATTTGGAACACGACGGAACGTGCGGAGGCTTTCGTTGTGGCATGTTGGACAGCGCCTACTGGCTTTGTACTCGCCTATAAGAAAGACTTGGAACCCATGCTTCTTGAGGAGTCTTCGGAAGCCAAGGCCACGGATGGGCTCATGATACCTAGCATGGGGAGCGGACCAGTTTCCCATCACAAACACAGCATCTTCTCCAAACTTGGCGTGTAAGTCTTGAATAAGCCTTTGATCGGCACGTTGTTTGTTGAAGTACGCTGAAAGACGGATCTTGCGAAAGAGGGGGTATCCATTATCATGATTTGTGATGGTATGTCCATAGAATTGACTGAGAACAGCAAACTGTTCAGATCTAGCTTGAAGGAAGCGGATAAAGCCCTCCATGGATACGGTGCTGCTTGGCTGGCGGCTGCGGTAATCTCAGGCTACACTTTATTAATCCTGAAGCAGAGATCGCACCTAAAATCGTTGTTGTTTGTGCTCGGGTTTTGGGCACTGTGACCACAGCAGGCAATCCTTTTTTTGACCAGGCCATACTACGCTTTAAATTAATATGAAATGCAAGCTCATCGAGAAAGACGCAGTTAGTTCTAAAGTCCATGCCCGTACACTCCCACTTATGAACCCAGTCAAAACGCTCCTGAATTTT
>NW_019671934.1:79915-81721 GCF_002708625.1 Rhizopus microsporus ATCC 52813 | reverse complement strand
TCGTCAATGATATAGTCCATAGGCTCAGGTCTACCGTATTCATCAACTGCATTACCGTGCCCGTCTTCGTAGAAAATTTGAAAGCTCATATTGTAGTACTCAGTTTTTAATGAGAAAGGAAGTAAAAAAAAAAAAAGAAAAAAAAAAAAGAGTTAACGATGCTTTCGTGCTTAATATACTCATATTTTGTACGACAGGGCACCTACATATACGATATTCAATGTGTCAGCAAGCGAAATCAGCCAATGGTTTACGTGACAATAGAATTTAACGAACGCGAATTTTACTCTTGGCATCAGTACCAATAATTTCTGGAAATACTGTATAACCGCGACTTCCTGGTCCTATACACCCAGACTGGCGAATAGCGCAAGTTGTACCGATTTATAAGAAAGGCGACCCAGCAGAGCCAGGTAACTATCGACCAATTAGTCTAGTATCCATCTTCAGAAAAATATTAGAGCGCTGTATCTACAGCTTTTTGGTAGCTAATAGCCCTCCCCTGGACATAGCTCAAGGCGGTTTCTGTGAGTCCAGAGGATCCTTAGACCAAGCTCTCTGTCTAGCCGAAATATGCAGTATCCTACGTCGCTTTCATCATATAACCCCAGTACTGGCCTTTTTAGACATAAAATCGGCATATGATACTGTGGATCGTCGTTGTATTTGGAAAAGCCTAGAGCAAACAGCACCTGCTGCATTAATTAGCGTGCTTCAGAATCTATTTGATGAGGTCCAGATAGAAGTCCTACTCAATAATGCAATATCTACTCGTTTCTCGCCAGCCACTGGTGTCCTCCAGGGATCAATTCTCTCTCCGTTTTTGTATTCTATATACATTAACGAGTTATCTCGCCTTCTGCGCTCACGACCACTAACCACAGATACTTCCCCTACCGAACTCGCCCTTCGCATAAACTGTCTCCTCTATGCTGATGATGTTGTTCTCATAGCTGCTAAGGCTGATATGTCCACTCTCCTCAAGTCTTGCGAAGGCCACAGTTACCAACTTGGATACCGATGGAACCCAAGTAAATGTGTTATATTAGATCCAATACACCCGTCTTCAAGTTATACCCTCTATGGAGAACCAATCCCAAAACAATCATCCTTTCCCTATCTCGGAATCCCTTTTCGTACGGGTGGCCATCTCGACGCCATTGAACTGATTGCTAACAACAAGACTAAAGCCCTTACAACTATGAACCAACTCTCAGCTATTGGCATTCATCCCAAGGGTTTTACCCCTCTCTTAGCCACTCGTTTCTATTCCCAAATCGTTCGTGCCCAATTAGAATACGGGCTAGCCATTACCAAGGTTACCTCCTTCCTTAGCAAACAGTTGGACGACGCTCAGGACGCTTACATACGTCGAATCTTTGGTGGTTTGCGCAATTCCTCCATAGCAGTGATTCTACATTTGGCAAACCTACCAACCATGCAGGAACGCGCTTACTCCCTTCAATCCCAATTCCCTCTACGCACCTATACCCTTGCAGATGATGCACTACTTTCCCATCTACTCCCATTGATCCTCCAACCTAGAAGTTACTCCCAATGGTATAAACTTTCTAGGTCTCCCATTTGGAGACTATGCGCACCAAACCCAGAATTCCTTGATCGCCGCTCTTTACGCTTGATGCAAAGGAAGTTCCGCCAGGATAACCTCAATCACAAGCGCGCAACGCACGCCTCTGTTCTTCTTACGCACTGTCGCCCGACTATCTCCCTAGACCCTATCCTTTGGCTACCTATGACCAGATCTGAGAGAAGTCGATGCATACGTTGGCGTCTTGGTTGGCTTCC
>NW_019671934.1:72362-79750 GCF_002708625.1 Rhizopus microsporus ATCC 52813 | reverse complement strand
TGCTACCTTTGAAGAAACCACGCTCCTTTCAAGCCGCTCTCCCATGGACCATTCGTTGGCCAGCTATATGCGCTCTTCTTCATGAACTTGACTACCTCCATCATCAGAAGTGTTCACCTTCTTCGCCCCCACACCTTGGGCAAAAGCTTCTCAATTGGCTCCCTCGTTGTCCTCACTAGTGTATCTTACACTTGCCCCAACATCATTCCTTCAATAACTTTTTTACCCTTGGTCTCATAAGGGTTTTTTAGTTACCAATTCTTCATTCTTTTTTGATCTGCCTCGGGCGAAGAAGATATATTATTATCGTGCGCCCACTTGAGGCTTTAATTGTAAATAAAAGACTGTTTAATCGTATAGCACCAACGACTGTATGTGATAGGGCTTTACTTTTTTGTGTCTTTACTATGGCGGGCGTTCCAATGTCAGATCTGGCTTAGTTGTTCGTCAAATTAATATGAAATCCAGCTTCATCAATAAAGACACAGTTTTTTGTAAAATCTAAACCAGAATCTTTCTATTTCATAAACCATTCATATCTTGTTTGTAGATTGTCGGCAGAGTTTCTAAATTCGGGTTCAAATGTACGTCTCTTAACGGTCACGAGCATATTGTTCCTCAAATGTTGGTTAAGTTGCGTCTGAAGTGTAAAGCCCAGTAAACTGTTTAGATAAATTGTCAATAATATCTTCAGTGTAAAGCTGAGAGTCCTTGTCAAGTAGATTTCGAATGTACTCCTTGTGTTCAAATGTGAAGGAGCTTTTACGGCCAGTCCTCTTCTCTGATAGTTTATATGGCACTTTTGTTTCTTAGTAATGCTCTCACCATCGTCGGACAGTACGAGTTTCGATGTCAAACTCCTTCGCGAATCGAGGTATTCTTCCTTTTTCCTCAGAACTTTCGAGCATTCGATCTATGAACTTCTCTCTTGTCATATCGTTGTACTCATTGTAGGTAGTAGCCCGCTTTGAGTTTGCTTTAGTGATAGCCTTCATCTTTATATTATCGCTTTTTTTCACATTGTTATCTTCAATATATTTGCGGGTTGCTAAATAGGCACCTTGATTGGTAATAGCCCAAAAACAATGTTAGGATTTGTGGTCTGTGTTAAAATATCCTCCATAGGATCAAGCACTTTTATTCCTTGTTCGGTGTAGATATTTTCCTGTCCATCTTCGTAAAAGAAAGTAGTTGTCATTACTCGTTTTTTAAAAAAGAGAAGAAATTAATCGGTATTAAAGTCTTAAGTTTATATCTTTTTTTCTGGTCAATTTGATTTAACTTATTATGACAAAGCTCCTTGGCAAAGTGCCATTTAATTTTAGCAAAGTGAATTTTATTTTTTAGTAACGAACATTTAATTTTTGCAAAGTGACAATATTTGCGCCAAAAACAATTAAGTCTTTGTGTCCTTCCAAAGCTATGATTCAGTTATATATATATCGTGATATTTTTATGTAGAATACTAATATATAAAGTACCATCATAGTTGCGCGTCAAGTGATCTTTAGTTGATCCTATCTTGCTTTTAAAAAATGGGAGAAAAAAAGGAGAAAGTTTAAAATGTTGTCAAGTTTGAACACAATGAATAAAGCCTCTCGTAGGCAAAACATTGATGCGCAAAATGAAAATATAATTTTATTCTCCGACGCTCGCTTGATATAAACCTTTTTTATCTGTTTCCCTTCTTTTTTTTTTCTCAGGTGCAAATTATCTTAACGATATGGATGTCAATGTTGATTCACAATTACTTGCTTCAGCACCTGCACCCATAAAAGAACAACAACAACAATCTACGAATGACAATGCAGTTGCCATGCTTCTAGCAAGGCTTGATGAAGGCACACAGACAGTTATGAATTTACGGTCTATTTTGACCCTAAAGACTGCCGAATTGAACGAATTACTAGCCCAGCTTGAACTTACAAACCAAGCCATTGCTACTGTTGAATCAACTACTGCCCAGATAGAAGCCATGCTGAAAGACCTTGGCTTATCTAATTCTGCAAAGGAAAGTTTATTGATGAATGCTGAAGCATGTCTTGATTCAGCCATCAAGTCTGCAACAAGTATTTACAACAACAATAACGTAAATAGTAAAGTATCTTTTATTCGTCGACCTTCGACCACAAGCACGAGTAGTAACGGAGTGGACACTGTCAGTTCAACAGAGAAGCGAGCTGTAAGAACCTTTTTTTATATATTAAACAAGATGATTTACTTTTTGGCATACATGTGATTACATAGAGTAATGCTAGATTATCCACGACCAGAATCAGATACAAGCCTGATACGAAGCATATCTTGAGGAAATTAGATAATCTATTGAGGGAATTGGAACTGGATTCCGGAAAGTTCTTTTCTACCATTGGTACAACAGGTAAACAATCTTATGCAGTCTTTTTTATATTACATACTAATGAACTCGTTCTAGATGACTATGAGGTACTCCAAAAAGCTTACGTTGATCTTGATATCGCCAAAACGATTTCCTTATCTGCTAAAAGCAACATGAAGAGAAGAAATATATTGATGAGAAGCGCAAGGAGAAGAAATAACTTGGATGAAATTAAAACTGTAATCTACAAGCATATTGTCTTAAATGGGAAGTTGATAATAACTTTTGTCTCTCTCTCTTTTAGCTAGGAGAAAAGATCAGAGAAGGTGTAACACTTTGGAAGACTTATACAAGGAATGCACCACTTCTGATAAACGGCGAAAATATCATCGCCATCTTGGATAGAGAAGATAGTTCATTAGCGAAAAATGTAAGTTGCATGATGACCAAATACATTCATATGCTTATTCACATGCACATAAATAGTCAGCAACTCCTACTGCACGCCTGTCTTTATATGATGATCGATCCAGTAATTCAAACATAACGCCATCGAGCTCCGGGCAGACGAAGACAGCCAGCATGAGATATAGTCTATCTAACGAAAGTACGGCATCTTCAAAGACATCAAGACATAACAGAACACCTTCGATTGCTACTAAATTTAATGAGACTGCCAAAGAAAGTTCAATCCCGTCTCCTGTGCTCCCACCAACTCCTACTGCAGCCTCCAATAAAAAACCATACCGCCAGTCAGCGGGTCCTCGGCTGACACCCGTTAAGGCAAATATTGGTCTACCACGTGTTAGGACAACATCTGTAACTCAGCATTCGACCAAGCCAGTTACCTCACCTATATCACCTGGTAAGAACGTATCTACCACTATCGCATCTCACGTGGCAGTGACAAATGCAACAGCTGTCGTCACCAATACATCTTCTACCACTTCCCAGCAGAAAAAGATTACTACTCCATCAACATCAACAGCAACAGGAACATCAGATTCTTCTGCTATACCCGACGCTGGAAAGAAATCACTACTAAAACCTCCTTCACAACGTGGACCTGGTTCCACATTAAGATTAAGAAGTATGCTCGCTAAGCGTTCATCTGCATTAAAACCTCCAACTGCAGTAAGTAATTCAAGTACATGATAACCCCAAGATATATATATACGCATTTATATACTCCTTTTAAGATTCCTTGAAGGGTGATCCAGTCTTTAAATGGACTACCCTTTTTTTTTTACTATGTGCTTAATAGCGGAAAGATATTTCCTGTTTTATTTATATATGAAGCTAATTATTTTATGGAACTAAACTATAAACATACATACACATTTATACACTTTTGATAATAAACGAAATATTTACATTGAAAGAAACACAGGCATTTGGAATGTCAAAGATGACCTTCCTATCTAATAAAGTTTTCTTTTTATACATATGTTTTATTCTGCTATAAACACATTTGAAATAGTAATGTTTTGCTTTATGAAATGGGTACATTGGACAGATTATGAGCATTTGCATTTCCTGAACCAAGAACAACTTGACCAAATAATTCAGTATCAAACAAGAACTCAATGCTGTTGAAGTCTATGCTATTCTCTTGAGAATTTAATGCTGATGATAATATAGATGTATGCTGATTATATATCTCTGGATTAAAACCGTTATTGTCTCCAGTCACGTAATAATGCTGTGAAGAATACAGAGATGCTGAGTTTTCCATGGTTGGCATCATATCAATTCTGTGGTTCTCATAGCTGTTGTATAGACTATTCCCATATAATCTCTTGTGATTTATCAGTAATTCCTTGGTTGCCTTTGCTAGTTTTTCACACATTTGCCAGTATGGGGAGAGTCCCTTTCATAAAAAAAAGGTGAATATATGAAATGCTTCTTTTACGTGACAACCTACTTCAATAAGTTCATATAATATCTGTAAGCCTCTGCTACTCTTTTCACGATCTTCCTGAGTCTGTGAAAAGGCAGATGTCATGAGTGCGGTTGCAAAGATATAGGCAGAGTATCCGTTATAGGGCAGAACGTTATAATGGCAGAGATCCTTCATGGCGCCAAAGACGCCCATCGCTGCATCCACACACATATGACAAGTCTCAACACTCGCCTGTATACGCCTATACATTTCTTCTCCAACTTGGTGTGATATATCAAAGTAAGCTAAACTGCCTCTATGCAACATCATCATACTAGAACACCACAGGGCATGCGACGAAAGCCAAGTGGTTAAATTCTGAGCACTTGCAGACGTCTGATGATGCTCTAGATTGCTTTGTGTAAATTTGAACTTTTCAGGCAAGCTCTCTTGCCATGCACGAAGTTGATTATCAAGGTTTCGATGCTCAGCGATCGGCGGCCATACGATGGATCTCAGCTTATTGTTGCTTATTCTGTTCATGTACCGATTGACCTCTCCAAACTTTTCTAAACAACTCATGTAATAAACACTGGCACTCAGTAATGAATCCTCCTGGATCGGTTTTCCCTGGATGTTTGTATGAAGTTCTGGGTCGCGAAGTAAGATGTTTTCTGCAAAACTGGATGGACGAGCATCACAGTCGGACCTTTCAATGCATTGAGGTCGATGTGTGCCTGCGCTGGCCATTCTAAGATAGAAATAAGATTTACGAAATATATAACTTGTGTCACACATTACTTATCAAGAACAAGACAGCTCCAGTATATGCGTCGTCGCATTGCCATTTCAAAGGCGTCAACAGACCCGTCCTTTCCGACGACCGGTGTACTCTGTATTTCTTCTTTATGATATCCCAATTCTTGACAAAATCTAATATTTCGCTCTTGTTAAAAGCCTCTCTTTCTTGTAAAGTGTATGTTGTATATTTACCTCACAGCTAATCCTCCGTAAACCCACGACCTATAAAAAGACAGATTAACTTAATTTCCATTTTTTCAAATATTAAGTTACATTGTTCCCGATGCGCGCCCATATTCCAGAAAAGACATAATGCCCCAGAACTGTATGTTACTCATGGTTGGCTGTAGAGTACTAGCGTCGACTAGAGACAATGCTTTTTTAGCAAATCGCTCGCATGCCAGATAAGGCGGGTCTGTACGAATGGAAGGATGATCTGAAAATCTAAAATAAGTTGTGTCTTTAGCGAGTGTGTGTATATGTGGCGTGATCTTTCTCCAATGATGAAATCTTACCTAGAGCTGGTTGCTAATACACTATATAATAATGGACGTGATATCGTCCCTTCTTGGATACTCTTCTTCAAGATAGAACGATGCACAAATGGTAAAAAGGCATTGATATGCTTAAAGAATATATCCACAAGATGATCTACTATCTCTTTTGATGGAAGATCGTACTCCATATCGTTATGTATCGTTGAAAAACTAGGTTGAATGGGTGATAAACTGGTAGAAGGCATTATCAATCCGTTATTGGTCGTCAATCTTTTTTCCATTTCTGTAAGTCTTTCCTCCAATGTTTGTACATATCCTTTACGTGGTCCTCTCTTCTTGCTCTCTGCATACACACAATTCAATTGAAGCTGAAGACAGTTTGAACACGTGGGATGACGGCCATCACACTTTATCTATTTTAAATGCATTAATTACCCCCTTTCTCTCTCCATATTTTCCCAAAAGGGGACCTCAAACACACGCACCTTCTTCTTTCGACAATAGACACAAGCTCGCGTGGTTCTCACTCTTTTCCTGAGTTGATTCTGGTCCATCCTTCTATCACTTTACAAAGAAAAAATGGTGTTCTACAACAATGAAAAAGGGAAAGAAAGAGCTTTTTTTTATTTTATTTTTTTAAAAGCACAAAAAGAGATGTTAAACATTTATCCATTCTTGCTATCGGTTATTTTCTTATCCGAGGTGATGGAAGCTTCTTTGCGCCTTTGCATCCGTCAATGGCACATATTGTACGTCCAAAAACTTGGTTTCGTGAACATTTCCATCCTTATCCTTGTCATAGATGATGATGGATTGCGAGTACTTTCCTACGGGAATAAATAGTCTATTTTTTTTTGGAGGGGTTATCATCATGTTTGATCTGTTCAGTGTCTTTACCTTCCGGGCGATTTTAATTGATCGATGAGTGCTTGTGGTGTACTTGGAGTCGCGGCACCAACATGGCTATATATAATTTAGTATTTGAATTGAAGTAAAAATATAGTATTTATATATTACATGCAGTCATAGGGCGCATCGGATGGATATCCAAGTCGTCCATCTCCTTCGACAAGCTTGACTTGGCCAGACTCCAACCAGTCACTGTGGCTCTTTTGGACATTACGCTTTGAAGATTCGACTAATTCTGGAATATGCTCAACACCAACCACTCGTCCTGTCTCTCCAACCTTTATATATATATATATATATATATATATGATTAGTTTGTGCATGTTAAACAATGATCTTGTTATTACCATAGCAGCCATACAAGCTGTCAAATATCCAGATCCAGATCCAATGTCCAATGCTTTATTGACAAAGACTTAACAAAGGAATAGAATTGTGATTGTCTCTTTACCTTTCATGCCAGGCTGGAGAAAGGGTTCCAACTTGTCCAAGGCATATCCATGCATATGTCTATCTTGTTAATCTACGCATATGTAACTGTGTCTAAAGAAGCTTACGGCGCAGATATGGTCGCACCATATCCAATCGACTGAGGACTGTCTTCGTATGGGTACTTGGGAGAATAATCCTTTCTAAAAAAAAAGGTTAATCCTTATGTCTTTTTTTTTTTTTCTAATAATACCTGTCAATAGCCTTCATAGCTGCGAATACTCTTTCCTTTGTTATTATACGTGAGTCAAATAAGTTCTTGACTAGTTCAAGATTTGTTTCGGCTATATTTCTTTTGGATTAGAATCATATTTACAACACTTGTTTTACATAAATACCTGAACATCTCCAAGCCATGATTGCGAAATGAGAAAGAAATACACAAAGCAAGGTTAAAGTTTGCATGAATGACGTTATTTTTTCAGACAGTCCCCTCTCTGAATTTATATATGGCTCGTATTCTTTTTTTTTT
>NW_019671934.1:61310-72262 GCF_002708625.1 Rhizopus microsporus ATCC 52813 | reverse complement strand
TGTAATAGATAAATAAAAGCCATGGTACATAAAAAGGCTATTGTATTCTTAACAGAAGGAGCTGAAGACATGGAATTCTCTATCAGCGGTAAAAGAAAGAAAATGAAGCATAAAGCATAAACCTTACACTGTCATAGTTGACGTTTTACGACGCGCCAAGGTGGAAGTCACCGTTGTTGGCGTCGAACTCAGTGGAACTTATGCTACCTGTGCACGAGGTATCAAGGTTGTCCCTGATGTAAAATTCGAAGAGACAGCCTTCAAGGCGGTAAGAGCATAGTTTTGGTTTAACTAGCTCACTTTTAATCTATTTTTATAGTCTGATTATGATGTTGCCATTGTACCAGGAGGCGCTGGTTCAGCCAAGACGTTGAGTGCTCATAAGGGAGTTCATAAACTTATCATGGAATTCTATGAGCATTCTAAACTTGTCGCTTTTATTTGTGCTGGTACTCTTGTAGCCAAGGAGGCTGGTATTCCTACCCATCATACTGTTACTTCATTCCCTTCTGTCAAGGATAAACTAGTGGATGGTAAGTAAATATGGATGATGTCGTTCTCTCTTTTGCTAATGTGTAACAATAGCATATACTTACTCTGAAGACAGAGTAGTTGTAAGTGACAATGTTATTACCAGCCGTGCCCCAGGTACCGCTTTTCTCTTTGCTTTAACAATTGCTGAAAAGTTGGTTGGTCCCGAGGTAAGATGCATTACCATGGTTATATACATGTATCATAATTATATTATTATAGGTTGTCGATACTGTTAAGCATGACTTGATGACCATGCCAGAATTGTAATTGTTCATTTTTATATACATTAAAGCCTCTCTCTTTACAAAAACCTGTTTTGTCTAGTATTTCATGTCTAAAGACAAAGGCTCATTCTAATTTATCTTACTAGCTTAAAATGAGGCCAAATTCTGTTTCTTTTTCTAATACTGAGAGTGATCTCTGTTTGCTATATGTGTGTATATATATCAATTCATGATAATATTATCTTTGGTGTCAAAACCAAATGATTTATAAAAGCACTGCTGTCTTTTTTTTTTTTGTTTTTCGGATACACAAAAAAAAAGAAGGTCCATTCTTGAACTTTTTTATTATCATTTTCATTATTTGAAGCAATGAGTCAAGAAGCCGACGATGAGACTAATTACTATGAAGTAGAAGCCATTCTCGACAAACGAGAATTTTCTACAGGAGTAGCAGAGTATCTCATCAAATGGAAAGGCTACAGTGAAGAGTGGTATGTTGTTGCGATCTTATGTTCTTTTTAGATTAATCATGCTTTTAATTAGAGCATATACACACAATGATGAGAAAAATGTATTGATCATTCTTTTAGACACAATACTTGGGAACCTGAAGACAACTTGAACTGTCCAGAAATTTTAGCAGCTTTTAATCAAGGCAGGATCAATGCCAGGGAGAAGAATCGAGAGGCAAGAAAGAAGACCAAGACACAAAAAGTTAAAAAGGAGAAACGTCGTAAATCAACTAGTATATCTTCATCTAAAAGTCAGTCCAAATCCTCTACTACAACAGACAAGCCTACAACAGATAAATCTGCAACGATCAGTGGTAAAAGAAAAGCAAGTGATGATTCCAGTGAAGCTCCCAAAAGCGATCAAGGCGATAATGCTCAAGCTGATTCTTCCAAAGTAAATGTAGAATGAGTGATATATTAGCTTATATTAATATATCTTAGGACTCGGGTATTATGCATTATACTAAAGTAAAACGAGCACGTCATACACAGCCAAAAGGTAACCAGAGGAGAACAATTGTAAAAAGCAGGGACTCACCTTTTATACAGTGGCGGAAGTGAACATTGATGCAATTTTGAAGAATATAGAAAGTAACAGGACACTAACAACAAATCAACAAGCCTCAACTGAACGCTTTAAATCCACATTATATAAAAATACGACTTCTTCTCTTGCTTCGAGCAGTAATAATAACCTTAGCATGGATAAATCAAAGCGTAGGTGAAGAGTGTATGTGCTGGTCAAATACTTATCCTTTTTGTAGAACAAAGCAAGGAACTGTTAAGTCATACATTCCCAACAAAGAAACCACAGTGGCCACCAGCACCTATACAGCCTCCAAAGAAAGTTCAAACCGTTTCACCAAAGCCAGACCAACAGCAAGATCAACAACAGCATTCTAATATATTGGTACCATCACAGACTTCAGAGGCTTCAGCATCCACATCTGGCACGGTCAGCCAACCATCCAAACCACTTATTCAAACAACAAAGCTGCCTGCTCAACAGACATCGATCCAAACACAAGTGCCAGCAGAGACACCCAAGGCTGTTCAGCAAGTATCAATGCCTGCTCCACAGCCTCCTAAACCTACCCAAGGAAAACATCCCGAGGTACCCAAATCCATTCAACAGCAGGTTACTTCACAACCTCCCAAGCCTGTCCAGCAACAGCAACCTATGTCACCCAAACCTATTCAGGTGCCTGCTCCACAACCTCCTAAGCCTGTCCAGCTTACTCCACAGCCACTCAAACCTGTCCAGCAACAACAGGCTACTCCACCCAAGCTCGTCCTTCAACAACAACAATCTATGCCACCCAGGCCTATCTTTCAACAACAGCCTAGTGCACAGTTACCCGGCTTTGCTCTCAGCTCATCCAGACCACTTCAATATAAATTTGCTCAACAAGAACCCAAGCACAAGCTTAATCAGCAAACTCCAAAGTTTCATCAACCAACATCATCTCCTTCTTTCACACCTGTGCCTCCTCCTCCACCACCACCTCCAAAACAATATCCAAGACCTCATCCTGCACCCATGTACCCACAACAACAGCTGCAGCCCCGCTTATCTCCCCAGAGACAGGATCAGCCCAAGATTAGCATCATCAATGAAGCTAGAGATCCTCGGTTGAAAACAATAGTAGGAAGAGACCCAAGAATTAAAAAACAACAGCAATCAGATCCAAAGCAAAGTCCAGAGGCGAATGGAGAACTACTACAACACAAAGATCTCGAGATGGATGTTGTCTTGTTTAAAGGAGATAAAGAAATTGCACCCATCACATTGAAGCGAAAGCAGAAATGTTATCATCGAGATAAAATCATGTAATGTGCAATGTGTTGTATTGGACGTATTCTAACAATTTTTATAGACAACTCATCAACGCACAAGCAAAAGGTCCTAATCAGCTTCATATTATTTCTTACCTTCCGCTTCGAGCCTTGAATGAGATCATCCATAATCGTTGTATCACGTTGATAGACATTCTGATGACTAAATCACTGGTGAGCTTTGGTAAGTTAAGAAGCTTCTTGCAAGTAAACGAGATTGTAAGTGCACGGATATACAAATAAACAAAAAATAACACAATGATAGGCTGGTCTCGCATACGATACAAACGACACCAAGGATATTCTCGTGCTATTACCCGTAATTGATCTCCACAAGTTGACCAATGTACCATCAGACCATGGTTTAATGAACTATTACCACCAACTATGTGCCATCTACATTGAAGGTGTTCCTGAAAAGCCAAAGGTTATAGAAGGACTTTCAGGAGTAGGTCCATTGACGAGTCGAGACTATACAATGCTCGAATGGGAATTGGCAGCTGTCTACTTGCGCTTCCCACCCGAGGTAAGTCTGACATTTTAATTCATTCTGTTTGATACAATATTTCACATAGTTGAAGCGCTTAAGAACGGAAGCCAAGTTCTTTATTTACGGAAACTCACATGCTGCCACATTGCTTGCCAAAGCGCTCAATGCAACTAATACACAATCCGGTTCCAAGTCTCATGTCATGATGGTAAATTTTATTCTTGTATGAAAAGAGTGAAATACTTAGATTTTTATAGTTTGATAGATACAACAAGACTGTATTCACAAAGAATTTGATAAGACACAAGAAGGAACCATCAACACAAATTTGGGAGTTTGGTGTACCTGATCTGTCCACAGGAGACATGTTACCACCCGAACAAGTGTTTCCTAATTATTCAGGCGGGTTTATCACGACCGATGCAAAAAATATTATCCATCGTCCTGAGATCATTGATGATATTAGTGAGCAAGTGGCCAGGGTAATACCGTGTATCTGATGTACCATGGTTTATTTATACTTGTTTATTAGTTGAATGCAGACACGATAGCAAATGGGAAATGGAAGTTTGTCTTGCCACATAATTTCTTTGTTCAAATGAAAAATGTGATCAATAATGAAATACATGCAACAGCGTTCGTATTCTTTATGATATTATATAATGCAAGCTAACGTGACATCTCTTTAGGGGCCGAGAAGCTGTGGTCAAGATGGCATTAGCTATGAGCGAAGGAAGGCTTGATATACTCCGAGTGTGGTCATCCGGAGAGACGCAAGAAAAGAATTCACTTGAGTTTATGGATAACGTTGCTCATAATTATTACAAGGAGCATCAATTCTTTATTTATGTAGACGATATTGATGCTATCCCAGTCAACAAGCGTTTGAACAGCATTGATTTTGTAACATCTGCAAACATTTACTCCAGTTTTGCTTTGGTTTGAATACACAAAAAAGAGTATTTATGTACATAAAAATGATATAAAGAAAAAGAAAAAAAGAAGGTGTATAAATTATGGAGTAGCATACTATATATAAACATTATTATTTGCTATAGAATCCCTCTTTTTTTTTTTTGCTTTTACCTTGTCAACATATTCTTTTGCAATCTTGTTAAACTTGGTGCGATTCTTGTTGTATGTTTCAGCAATAGAAGCAACAAGGGCGTCGTCTGGATTAGGGTTTTCTAATAATGTAGCAATCGCTTGCAATACTATCGATAAACCAAGTTTTAAGTATATATATATACCTCAGCATATTTATATTCTTTTACCATTGATTAACTTGGTAGCTGGTTTCCAGACATCAGGCTTAAGGTGGTCAATACAAATAGACCCATCGTCATCAATGTTTGGATGATAAATTTTCGTAATAAACTTGATCTAACAAGTAGTTTAATATCCTGTATTCATATTTATATTATGTTACCTTGGGTGGTTTAAAAGGATAGTCTGAAGAAAAGAGAATATCCAGTTTGAAATGACCACCTTGATAAGGGGTATTTTTCTATATAGAATGTGACATTAGTTTCTCTCCTCCTTTATTCTTCTTCTTCTTACAGGTCCTATTATAGTGCCTAAATAAAAGAATATAATGAGTTCCATTAGTTCATAATAAAACATGTTGTATATATTACCAGTCCAATGAAATATGTTTCCCTCCATGGGATCAACTGAGATATCTGTTGGTGCACTTTTAGTTATTTCTGCTAATTCCTTTTTTTATAAAAGTATAAAAACGTGTAAACTATGTATATTTCCTTGTTTTTCTTACTCTTTGAATTCTTTTGAGTGCCATAATTTGAAAGAGAAGCAAAATGAAAAAAAAACGAGTCGTTTCTCTCAACGTTCATAAATTTGGCTTCCGACATGGACTTTTTGCTGCATATGCGTACACCTTCATGAACAAATGTTATTCTTTTCTTTTAATGTGTACACACGTGACATCTCAAGTAATGAGAGTGAAGGGGAGGAGTATATACTCACTTAAACACCTTATTCAACGTCGGTATGTGTGTATACATGTATGCTTAATAACAAGTCACGGAGAGTTGCCGTAGAATGATGTAAACAAAGGAAGAAGCGAATGGGTAAGAAAAGTAAATGTTAGTAATAAGCTTGTCCAATCATCATTGAATTTCTTTATTTGTACTTTTACCGAATTATGGGGATTCAAGGTAGTACAATAAGAATAAGAATAAAATAATTAGGGGTCTCTTTTTTGTTTTAATAGTTCTAATTCAAGCTCTATTCTTTTTACTGCTAATGCTTCCTTATCGAGTTCTAATTTAGCCAATTGAATTGCATGTTCCATCTTTGATCGCTCACATTCTGCTTTCACGGCTTCATAATGTGCTTGTTTTGCAGCATAGGATGCTTGTCTGGCTTGATATCGAGCAATTTTAACATTGGAGTCACAATGGCTGTGACCGGACGACTCACTGCAGTCACTTGTTCTTCGCTTCCTTGTCTCATTGTCCTCTATTGAACCTATCGAGAGTCGCGGAAGTGGCCTAGGTTAAGACCGAAGTTAGTATTCCGAAAGATTGAATGGAAATGATTACATTCTATTTTACCAGGACGATGAAGGCAGTGATATCGGGTGAGATAGTTCTCGAAGACGGTCTTTATCCAAATGAGGTAACTTGGGTTGATCTGAAGCATGATAGATCAAAGGTGGAGGAGGATGCTGTGATGTGTTATTATGAATAGGAGATGGGATGACGCTAGGTGATGTTTGGACAGAAGGTATTCTTGAATCTGGTTTTCCAAATAATTGTTTACAATCTTTATGAAATTTATAAAGTTCATTAATTTTATCTAAACATATTTAGTAAAAAAAGGGATCATGATATCATTTTTTTTTTTACCTTGAATTAATGCTTTCTCTTGATTTGATATTGGATCATTCAACTTTTTAGTCAATTGTTCTACTTCTCTAAAGTTTTTCTCGAGTGACATCAATTTTGATCTAACGGATATTGCCATATATTCATCCCCATCAAATAATTCTTTGGCAACTTCTCTACACGCTTGCGCTTTATTACGTGCCAGTTTACCTTCATTTTCAGGTAAATTAAACCATTCGAGTATCTTTTTGACTTCATCATCTGACCAGTACTTGTAGTTCCTGGGTTTTTTGACATCTTTAAATTCTGTCATTTTTTTACAAAAAAAAAAAAAATAAAATAAAGAAAAGAAAAAGAAGAAAAAGAGTTAAAAAGGTTAATTTAAAGGGTCCAATCGTTTTAAACAACCGCTAAAAAATAAGGGCAAATTCTATTTTTTTTTGAAATGTTGTATATTTGTCATACACGTGATTAGTATAATTTCCATCCCCTTCAAACGCCGTCTGTTACACTATTGATCGATGGCATGAGTACTTTTAGGAAGAAATGTCATGATTTTATGCTCCTTATTCTCCGCTTGGATCGTGTATCCATGGTGGGAAAACATGGTAGAGTGATGGCTGTGGATTTGGGCTAGAATTGAAGAAATTAAAGGTCATGTATTCATTACAAAAAGCATAAATCCATTAAAAGAATGTAAATCAAACAAGGAAAATCGGAAAAGAAAGAATGAAAAGGAAATAATGCAAATAAAAGAAAGAAAGAAAGAAAAAATTAAAAGCAATGAATGATAGATGTTTGCTTTTCTCGGTCTTTTTGATTGTTGTCTTTGAAACAAGGCTTGTCTCTTTTCGTTTCTTTATTATCAATGGCAACAAATAATAAAGAAAAAACGCGTTTTTTTTTTTCATATAGTTTACAAAGCAAGGGAGAAGAAGATCCGAGTGTGTACAAATTCAAGTGTATTACGTATAAAAATACATAAAAGAATTAGCTGTAAAATATGATATCATTTCATACCGTGTCTTTATCATTAAATTGATTTTTGTATTTTTAAATTTATCTTAATTGATCATAAAAAAAAAAAAGGAAATTTCTTTTTATTTTAAATCTTCAACATTTTAGAATTGTTTTGTTTGGGAAATAAATTCAATGGAATCTTCAACATTATTTGTATCTCCTATAATGATTGGACCAATGTTGCCGTTGTGATCAACCCTGTGTATCCAATAAAGATACACTACCAAAACCTTCCCTCTTGTGCTTCTAATGCGCCCCAGTTTATAAAAAAGAGGGGGAAAGGTGATTGTTGATAGTCCACGTGACCTTTAAATAAGTTTTATTATTTGTTTTTCTTTTTTCCCTTCTTGTGCATACAATGTCATCGAATGGCAACACTAATTCAAAAAGAAAGCCATTGCTGCCTCTTCACATCGATACCGCCTCCTTCACAACTGGACAACCGACAACAAATACATACCTATGGAAACGACTTGTGAATAAACGGCATCTACCCATCATTCTCTTTATCATCCTTTCTCTTAGCTTATTCTTTAATCTCGTACAGCATCGTAAACAACAAACACCCGGATATTTGATAAACGCACAAGAATTCTTACCTCCTTTACCCTTATCTTCACAACAACATGCCGTTATTGTAGCAGGTCATGCCATCTATATAGGCCCCCATGATCCTGACCAACTCGGCATAGATGCCAACTGGATTCTAGAACCCTTTCAAAAAGGTGGTCAAGTAAAGACATTTGTGGACCATATCAAAAGAGGCATCGATATCTTGAAGCAGGACGATAATGCTGTGCTGATCTTTTCTGGGTAAAGAAAGAAAAAAGAGAATCAGAGAATAGAAATAGAGAAGAGAGGGAACGAATTGCCCCTGAATTTTATTATTGTTTCAATATAGTGGAGAGACAAGAGCTAGTGCTGGGCCTAGATCCGAATCATTTTCTTACTGGAAGATTGCTCAGATACTGATACAGGACGAACCAAACAATTTGAACTTGCGCGATAGGATGATCACAGAAGAATTCGCTAAGGACTCACATGAAAACTTGCTGTTTTCCATCTGTCGCTTTTCTGAAATGACAGGGGATTATCCAACAAAAGTAACCATGATCGGATTTGAGTTCAAGAGAGAACGATTTGAAAAGATACATAGATTAGCTATTGGATACCCTGCTAAACAGTAAGGGGGAACGAAAAGTACTCGTGTTTCAATTAATATGGTTATTAGGTTTGAGTATATTGGTATTGATCCACCTGAGGGTGATCCCGAAAGTCGCAAAAAGGGTGAATATGAAAACTCATATCATCCCTTTGAGAGTGATCTCTATGGCTGCCATGGCAGTTTGAAGCAGAAGAAAATGAATAGAAACCCATTTAGAAGAAGGCAAGTGATTCATTTTGTTTACTTAAAATTAACAGCCTTTTTTTTATTATTATCATTAGACATCCATATGCTTCCTCCTGCCCTATACTTGCTCCCCTTTTCAATTATTGTCCTTCTGATAATACTCTTTACAGTGGTCATTTACCTTGGAAAGTTTAATTACCTCCTTCTTTGTGTGTCAATTTAATTAAAAGGGCAACACATTTATCATTGTGCATATTGCCGCGGATGAACAGGGTTCAATTGAAAAGGACATTCCTTATTTTCTTTTTCTCTTTGAAATCAGTAAAGTGAGAGAGAGAGAGAGATAAAAGTATTCTTCATTTTAAATTGATACAGCATCCTTTCTCTTTTGTTCTCTGGTTGCTTGTTTCAAGTACATGAGCCTTGATAAAATCGGAAGAGAAGATTTAAGGTTTAATTAGATCCTTAACTAGAAGACTGTTGGATAAAAAATAAAGTTTTACCATTTATACTTACCCGAGGTGTTAAAGAATGCATTGCTGTTATGGACAGCACATTAAATTCACGGTACAATTAGCCTTTTGGAGGGCTTTCATTGTCATATTTTGATTTGTAAACAAAGATACTATCCATCTTCAATATGCTATTCACATCACGAATCCCACATCGTGCCACAAGATTTACACTTGAGGACAGAGCGTACTCTTCAATTTGATTCAGTAGTGGAGAAATTATTCAATTAACTGGTTTTGCACTTATTAAATGCTCGTCAACATATATAAATTCGGCTTCCCCCGTTAGATCATTTACATCTTCGTTCGATTTCTCCGGTAGTACATCTTGTAGGCGAAGCTCGTTTCCCTTTCATACTTAACAAAAAGAACCATTTCCGAACGCAATAATCCACTTTTGCTGAGAGGATGAAGGGAGATCAGCAGAAGGTAGTGGTACAAGCTTGCTTTTGACTGGGTTTTGATCTTTAGCGCCAATTGTGCTTGATCTGTCATACTTTCTGCTGTTGTCAAAGAATTTTTTAACAATTTCTTGAGTCCCTTTTTGCTTGTTGATATAAGCTTTAAACTTTAGCTTTTGAGATATATGCCATATATAGCGTTATTAAAATACACATCATGTAAGAGAGCAACATATCAATTATTTTGACAGTAGTAGTTATGGATTCTTCGATAGTTTTGTAGATGTGTAAAGGCAGCTAGTAAAAATGAGGTCAAGCTTGCAGTTTTTAAAGTAGATAATTTACTAATATACTTAAATTCATCTAAATGACACTCTTGGTGTTCTTTTCGTCTTCTTGTTGCAAGGCTGTAACCATATAAATGATAATATTCTTCTAAACTTGTTGCTCAGATAAGCTCATCCTCTGTAGAGTCTACTGTAGTAAAGATAGTTGATATACCAGGATCAACTACTCAAATCACTACATCGTCAACTATATCAGCAAAATCATTGGGCGTCTTTGGTTCTCTTCTAGTTCCATCATGGATTACGACAGTTTTCTTAAATATAAATGATACAGCATAACCATCAGTAGTGATCACATTTCTACAATGACAACATTTGTTTAGCCCAAAAGAAAAGGGATGTAAGCATATGCACACAAACAGCTTGGGGCCTGAAGTCAAACTTTCAAGTGTCTTGTAGCTTATTTTTGAAAAATCAAAGACACCAAAGTATGGTGCATGCCACCTATAATCTGTTCAAAATCTTCGAAAGTTGATAGCTGATCTTAAGGTCAACATTTTAAAAGCCAACAACTATATTTCATAGAGAAAGTACTAATAAATAAAATGTATTGCTCAGTTTTTTAATAACGGTGTACTAATTTGAGCTATTATGGTTTCTATTTAACGTATCAGACTTCAATTGTGACAACCATATGCGTCATATCATTGGATACAATGCATTATTATTACACAAATTTATCTCTTTTCTTCGTTGTTAACAGTTGAGTTAATATGACACTTTTCAAGAAAAATATTATTAGAAGGCGTTTGTTGAGACATGTGTTTATTAACGATTGAGTTGTTAAAAATATTGGTGATATTGATAATTAATAAACCAAGTGAAGATGTCCTCTGTAAGTAGTAAAAGCAAACATCAATAAACGTACAGCTGATC
>NW_019671934.1:16551-61020 GCF_002708625.1 Rhizopus microsporus ATCC 52813 | reverse complement strand
CGGTAAAGGCTGTGGTGCTTGATGCTTTTTTATTTGTTACTCTTTTCAAAAAAGGAAATATGAAAAAAGAACGATAAAAAAAAACTCTATTGGAGACTCTTAAGTTGCATTCCAAAGAGAATCAAGTGCCTTTAGACAAAGAAGTAGGACCTGTTGAGAGAAATTTAAACCAAAAGCGAAAAGTACTAGCATGAAAATTTCAAAATGATTGCACACAAAAGATAACAAAGAAGCATACGAGTGTACACAAAAGAAAACAAAGAAGTATGTGAATGCATAAAATCAAATTTTTTGATAAATAGATCCTTCCCCCTTTTTTAATCTTTTTTTTTCTCTCATTTTTTTAAACCTAGCTAAACATGCTCATACGTTGATGACTGAACAAACGTGTTGTTCATGAATGTTCATCCATCATAGGCCAGTAACCTTTTCGAGTATCTACGCTAGCCCCGTGTACGGTCTATGGATTCACTTTAGGAGGGTCGATTGTGTCTTCTACAGGGTCTAACACATGTATTGAGGCGTCGTTCATGGACTATCACTAGCACAGATCAATTATGATCTTCTGGATTGTCTACACAACTCTAGTATGCTGTTAATCATTCCCATATAGCTTGATGAATCTGATCCTCTTAAAGTGTTTACATGACCAGGTCCGTAGATCAATCAAAGAAACGGACGATAAAACTTTATGAATATAATCAGGAAATGGAAAGAACTAGAAGAATAATGGAATCTGCGTAGATCTGGCCCTGGTCTCAAAACAATGGCATCTGTTTCACTTTCTGAAGCTTAAAGATCAAATAATCACGATGGTCAATACAAGTAACTCTGTGCCAAAAAGTAATCTACATACAATCTTCCAGAAGCCAAGCTCAATACGCCTGTACACTTAAAAGTTGGACAACTACTATTATAGACCTGTAGCTTGTTTCTATTACATGCAAAACTATGCTGATAATAAAGAGCTTTCATGCCAATGCTAGTCATTTGATGATATTTGTCCTCAGGTACTCTTTTTTAATAATTAAATCATATCATAGAACAATAAATACACTTGTTCATTTTAATTTTCTTATGCATAATGCAACGCTAATAAAGATACAATTCTCCTCGTTAATCAGTTAATTTGTTTCAAAATCATAAATGGGCGTCATGTTTATCTTAAAAAAGACTTGAAAAAGAATACGTTATTTTTATGGGATGCACCATGCTCAATCGCATTGATCGTGATAAGTCATGCAATAATCCTATTTCATTATAACAAATACCTGCGTCTTTGGGCAACATCGATGGCATTACCAAAAGGTGAATAGATACCATCTTATACATGGATTGAAGAGGAAGCCAAAGATGTTACGGTTTTACACTATGTTTACCTAAGAATATGATGGGGATAATACCAGAAGCATCTTGCAATATCTTTTACTTATGTTGCGACAACATGGCTATGTATCATAAAGTTAACTCATTATCAAGCTTTCAAATTGCTGAACAAGTCTTCAAGACGCTTGAGCATTAATCTGTATAATCTTGGAATCAATCTTGTATAAGGGAAGTAAAGAAGAGTATCCTTGATCCTTCAGGGTCAGTGTACCTGAGAGATATGAAAGCCTTATCTTGAATTCTTGCTTGTAAGAACAGCAAAAAAAAAAAAGGAAAAACGATAAAGAAAAAATAAACAAACATAAAAGAGTTGGTAGATAAAAGTGGTACATCCCTTGATACAAAGACGATTCTGACCATGCGTCATATTGATTTGATCATTGTGTGCGAATTTGTAAACTTCATTTGCTCATTGTAACCCATGAACATTTATGTAAATACCAAATCAAGCAAGTGGCTCTCTTGACAATATTATCAGACTCGTTGATATCCTTTCGAATATCATAATTTACATGTGGCATAATGCCAAAAGTAGATTGACTCTCTGGATAAACATGACAATGACAATGAACCTGTGATTTAAAACTGCGAAATGCTGGAAGCCAAGATGGAGACGAGTATGAGATTCATAGCAAAGATGGCCATAGTTTCGAACAAGGTCAAAGCAAACTCATACATGGATCATTAAAATAGGGAGAAACGGATTCCAAGGGCCACTAATACACACACACATATGAGTCGCTCTCTTTCTCTCTATCTCTTTCGTTTCTTCGCGTTAAACGGCTAAAAAAAGAACAGTTTGACCTTCTTTTTTTACTCCCTTAAAATATGCTGCAAAATAAAAAAAGAATACAATGTTTTAATGAATTAAGTACAGAATTACATCAAGCTACAACCACATCCAGCAGTTGGCTCAGTAAATGGATCAGAATTTTTACTTCCCCATATTGAGGGAATCATCATATCTTGAGTCGTCTGACAGTATTCAATCAGTCTAATAACACAAGTCAGATAAATGTTGTTAAAAAACTTGAGTTACTTACGATCGACTGGCTTCTGAGATAGGAACACGAGAAATATCCAACTGTTCTTTTAGTTTCTGATTGAGTTCTAATAGTTTTCGTAATTTTGTTTCTGAAATAGTCTGTTTTGACATGTTTTCCTTCATCTTATTTTATATTAAAAAAAAAAGAAAGAAAGAAAAAAGAGAGAAAAAAAGGGGGCAAATAGTTAGGATGATATCCAAGGAGAAACAGTGTGTGTGTGTGTGTGTGAGGTGGAATACACAACCAGTTTAAAAGTAAAAAAAGGAGAAGTAGTACAATTCATATTTTCTTCTCCTTATTTTCATTTCGTAAGTTCGATTTATATCATTTTAAAAAGATAATAGTATACATAAAGAATACGTAAAAGCATTTAATATTCCTATCATTCACTTTTTTTAGTCATGTCATTCACAATAAATAAATAAAACTTACAGCAAATCTATCAGGCATTAACACAGGTGCCACTAGTGACCATATGTAAATCAAGTGGCATATCCATCCCGACACAACCTTAACCCAAACGGCCGTGTAACTCTGTCCGATACGAACAAGGTCACCACCATCACTTCCTAATGTGTCCTCAAATCGAATCGTATTCCTAGTGTGATTGTTATGATTGATTGCGTACATAAAGATTTAACCTTTACCAGTTTGTCAAGACCATAGAAATGTACATTGCAGCAATTGCAAATACGAAATGGAAGAATGAGTAATTATATAACGATCCATATTTCTCATCATCTTTATCATCACTATTATCAAACTCTTCATCCTCTTCATCTTCATAAAGAACAGATCGTGGTAGTGCACTGTATATAATAGGATTAGGCATATATGGTATACATAAATGATATTCATGCAACATACCCTGCTTCAACAGCAGCAATCAAATGCTCTCGATCATAGCCTTGAGCACTCATTCGTTTGACACCTGCTTCTACTTGATTTGGTAAAAGAGGAACGGCACTGGCTGTATCTAAAGGTTCATTGTCTCCTAACTTGGGTTTACCCGAACTTTTCCTGATAAATGCTCCACCTTGAGTGGCCGCACGACTTGTAGAATAAGCGACTGCCAAAAACGTAAAGACCGCACCCAAGACAACAGACGTTGTTTGTGGACCAATCGATTTACGCAAAGGATTACATTCCTTATCATTAGGCTCATTGGCCACAGCAGACAAAACTAGATAGGTACAATAGATGACGACTATGGATGCCTGAGACAGTCCTGATCTTGGATTGGCTTCTTGTATCTTGGGAGATATACAGACGACTGTGACAAGTAAACAAAGGATCATATTGAGCGTGACAAAGAACTGGTTCAGGGAACAGCCGTTCGTAGCAAAGTAGCCGTACATAATGCCTGTTAACGTGATTGCTCCAGCAAACATAAGTAATGTTCCACCTATAGACAAGATGAGTTTCTTTTTTCGTCACCTTTGAGTTCATTTGTATACCAATCAATATATTCTTCCATAGATTTGATCCTTCGTATTCGTATTTTTCCATGCATTTTTCCGTCCAGCTGTGAGCAAAATCGACTAGCAGAACAAGACCGAAGAGAATGAACACAGCCGCACCAAATAAGGCAAAATAGTTTCCCCAGACCATGAAGAAGCCGCTTGGGATAAAGAATGAGACGACGACCAAGATGATCCAAGCCAGGATCTTGGGCCCCCACCATCCATTCTGAATCGCTGCTCTCTTTTGCCTACTGTCATGTACACCGATCAATAAGCAACCAAGGATAGCATGGAACAAGACCAAGGCAAAGGATACTCGATGAACCTGTGTATAGGTGAGTGGTGTGTTTCTTGTAATGTCCTTATGACTTACTCCAATAACACCATAACAACTGCCTTCTTTACAGTCAAATTTCATATAATCCAAAGTAAGGTGTTCTAGTTTTTTGACTGCCCAATTAGACAACATGAGCCATGCGAGCTGTTTAACATTGTTAGTTAAAACATTAAAAAAAGAGAGAGAAAATCTTACTATGGAATTAAACAGAAAAATGATCTAAGGACACAAGTTTATTTAGTCTTAAAGAATATTACATATATGTGTGCTTACTGCATAGCCTATACGAGTTGCTATAGAATTATTACAGTTGCAGCTATTTATGCTCAATGAGTCACACATTGTCCTTGATTAATATCCCTGAATTCACCTTTTAAATGCAAGTGAACAAGCTGCTGCTGAAAAACAACTTGCAAGCCATGTTCCCACTGAGCTTAAAGCAGGTAAAGCAATACAACTTAATGCTGCACCCATTGAAATTATAAAAAGTATAAAAAAGAAAAAAAAGAGAAAAACCTTTACCAAATAAAGAACTGCATGAAAATGTTTAGTTTTTTTTTTTTCTTTCTTTCTGAAAAACAGTTTTTTCTTTCTCGCTTCCGTGGTTGAACATTGTTGTTTTTAAGATTGGCTTGTCAGTCGTGTCATTCGTTCTCTCGCCTCTTGTTCTTCTAAAAGTTGTTTTCGTTTTTGTTTAGCTTCTGCAGCAGCCAACATTTGGTCTTTATAAGATTAATTAACTGAACCTCATGAAATGACAAATACTCACAGTAATTGCTTTTTATTAACAAAACTTCCATACTTGCGCCAATGATAGCACCAAGGCCAAATGTTTTGGTATAGAAACTAGCTAATGACATGAATGTGAGAGAGAGAGAGAGAGAGAGAAAAGTAAACCCTTGACTCGTGACAGTTTTTTTTTTCTATGCCATTGGACATGGAATATAGAAAAATAAACTATTCTAGTTCTTTTTCTTTTATTTTTAATGAGGATAAAATTATTAGGCTCATCCCATTCCATCAGTCTTGTTCCACATTAAGTTGTTTTTTTTCCTACATGACTAAAGGAATATGATTATGTTAAAGAATTTTTTCCTTACAAGGTTAAAAAAAGATGAGACATGTTCCCTTGAATCTCCGCATGTGCTGCATATTTATACAATGATTCCTCTTTCCCCCTTTTATTTTTACTTCACTCTTTTTATTCAGTATGGAGACCACCGAAATTTTCAAAGACAACTTGTTCAAGGGAAAAGTGTTATTATGTTCAGGTGGAGGAAGTGGTATTTGTAGAGCCATGACTGAGGCAGTTGTAAGACATGGGGCCAAAGCTGTCATCTTCTCCAGAAGGTACATTTCACACTCTTTTTGTCATTTACGTAATCACCAACATTTTTTTTTTTTTTTTTTTAGCAAAGACAAGTTAGAAAAGGCAGCCAAGGAAATGAGTGCAAAGACAGGAGGAGAGATCATGTAAAGAATATAGACCGAGCTTTTATACGATATAATTAAAACACCCTCTTAGTGCTATCGCAGGCGATGTTCGTAACCCAGCAGATACAGAACGAGTTGTCAAGGAAACCATTGCTCGTTTCGGTCGTCTGGATTTATTGATCAATGGTGCTGCTGGTAACTTCTTGGCTCCATTTAGAGATTTGTCTTATAATGCTTTCCGTACTGTAATTGAAATTGATTTACTCGGTAAGTTATTGAAGAAAAACAAAGGGCTTGACTAACAGTTTAAAAGGCACCTTCAATTTGACTAAGGCCGCTGTTGAACATTTGAAAAAGTCCAAGGGATCAATTATCAATGTATCTGCCACATTACATTACACAGGCACGCCTTTCCAACAACACGCAGGTGCAGCCAAGTCAGCCATCGATGTAATTAAATAGACTCTTTTGTTAGTATACATGACTTATCTCTTTGCTAGGCTTTGACTAAGCATTGGGCTGTTGAGTTAGGACCTCATGGTGTTCGTAAGTTTGATATTTTTTGATGACTTTTAATTATATACTCATTTCCTATTAGGCGTTAATGGCATTGCTCCAGGCCCAATTGTAAGTATAGATCAAAAAGAGAAAAACAAATATTAAATATGACCTTTAGGCTTCAACAGTCGGTATGGAAAAATTAGGCCCTGCGTTTGATTTGAGAGGTGTTCCTCTACAACGTATGGGAACTGTTCAAGATATTGCTCAATCAACCGTATTTTTATTCTCGGAAGCAGCAAGCTACATCTCCGGTGTTGTCTTGGTTGTAGATGGTAAGTTATACGCGGGGTATGAAAGACATGATTTATCAATTTTTTTTTTAAAAAAAGGCGGTGCTTGGTTGAATCCAGCTTATCCAAACTATCCCGACATTGTCCTTGACCCACCTAGCTTTAAGCTTTAAAAATAATATATTATGTAAAGTATATAAAAGATATGTCAAGAGGATAACCAAGTAGCCATTTTTTTGAATTCATGTCTATATCGAGAGAGCTTGTACTTCATTCTGGACACTAAAGGTTGCCTTTTATCATCCATGTCTTCAGCCAAATCCATTTCTAATTGGGAATCATCCCATCGCCTGACAGATATTGTTTCTGAGTGTCGTTTATGATGCATTGATGTGCCTGGTGATGATTGGTGACTTATATTCGATATCGAGAACGAAAGTGATGGCATTGATCGATGGTGTTTATGTGTAGGCTGCATTGATACAGAAAAAAAAGAAGAAAAAAGGAAAAGAAAGGTAGAAATGTCTGTTACACGTGTCGTACTCCTTTGAGACTGAATTTTTCAAGGTATATATTCCTAATATAAAAAAAAAAAGTCATCTAATTAACAATACCTTATGCTTGTCATAATATATGATGGCCCTTTGTTTTCTTCTGCACATCGTATAATTCAAAAAATAATTTCAAAAAAAGAGAGCTTGACGTAATATTTTAACAAAGTCTTTTACAGGTTTTTAACCTAAAACATAAGACAAGCTGAATAAATAAAAATGAGACGACTAAAAAGTATTAACAAGATAGTTAGCGTATGATTGTATACATCTTATCTGTAAAGACCCTAAAGCCCCTGAAGGCAAACCGTATTTGGTACGGCGACTATTTATGATCTTTTAAAGACCATCGGGGGGGGGGAAGGCGTCCTTGGCCATGCCAGATGAACGTTGCTGTATACATGAGGTTGACTACTGCATTAATATCTCTTTGTCACAGTATGCTGCAGCTGTTACATTTGAGCACACTATGACCAGGAATGGTTGGCAGTGTCTTCAGTTCTCTTTTCGTCGATGGTGCCCACTATCGAATAACCAGCGGTTTCACGGCGTTTCAAGGAACTATAGAGTAATCCAGTAGCGTAAACTATCTATCTTCACTGTATAAAAATAATGAACATCATTGTAAAGGTTCTTTATCTGCCTATAACGTCTACCACTATCTGCCATCTCCTTTTCATATAAAGGGCATTTATAGTGATATTTATTACTGTGCCCTGATTTTAAGCAGTCCTTTCAGTATATCTGTTAAACTCATGTCAAGTAAATGATAAACTGCTCTTCTGTTTAAGACTGAAAGCTTATTTTCTCTAACGAAAAGAAAAAAAAAAGAACAATAGACAACACTGCTACTCATTCATTTGTTATCTAAGCAGTTGATAAGTGCATTTTATATATCATCTGGTTCTCTTTTGATTAATAATGACACTCAAGTACACATAAAGTTTTCTTTATGCCACATCTAGGCTTTTGACCTGTTACACGGCTTTACATTACTCATTATCGTTCCTAAAATGGTTTTTTAATCAGCGAACTTTTTTGTTCTTTTTTTATATTTATTCAAATCGAACGGTTTAAATAGATATAAATGAGTATTTATCCTAAAGTAACCGACGTTCTTTTTCATCTCTCTCCTTTTATCCTAAAATTGAAATACAATACATTTCAACAAGCGCACACTAGGAAAAATAAGGGGCAAGTGTGTCTCGGCGGATAACTAAAAGTTGGTGCCTGAAGACAATAACTAAATAAAGAAAATAGCAAAACAAATGACAAAATGTACAAAGTCAACCAAAAGGCCCTTTTTTTTTCTTTTCTTTTTAATTCTCGAATGTTTTCAAAGACTAAAGTTGAAAATATTGTTTGTCTTGGGTTCAACTTCATCAACACATGTCTTTATATCATCACTATGGCAGCATCGATGATGAAGATGGTTATAGAACATAAAGATGTATCTCAGATATTAACTTGTATTTATATATTGTAAGTTTATTTCTATTGGTTTTTTTACTTGTTTTCTTATTGTCCTAGTTTTCTATCTGGTATCATACTTGGTCTAACAGAGATTAAACCATTTCGAATCATTTCAGATCATTGTAGACTTGTCTTGACACATAAAGGAAAGGGTCTACTTCTCATCCTGTAAGAATCATTCATTATCTTGTATTGTTACTTATTTTTGTTGAAGTCTAGGAAGTGTAGTCATATCAAACAGTCATACGTTTTTACTAGCAACAGGAATACTAGATCTCATTATTGGATGTATTTATTTTATTCTATCATTTATATCATCATGTCCAGTACCTAGACCAGTCACAGAGAGTTGGCAAAACTGGCAAGAATATTCAGCAGAAGGGTTGGATCTGGATCGACCAAGTGAGGTATTCTTTTTATAAATAATTAATAGTTATGTAATAGTAATGATAAAAAATGGGGTAGGGTATGGTGGATAATGCGGCCAGATTAAAGTTATCGATGATTGAAAAGCCTCATGTTACAAGGAAAACTTGATCCATAGCTTATATCCTGCTAATAACCCGCTAAAGAATCCTGACCAAGCTTGAGCACTAGCACTATAAGAAGGATGATAGATATCGCATGCTAAATATATATAGAGAGAATGAATATCCCAGCACTTTTAAATAAAATGATATACTTGCCACAAAATACGGCATCCATGAGTAATTTGATGATTGAAATCTCTGCCAAAAAGATCTTGTCCTTGTCTCCATTGTTACGTTGTAGTTTTTTCAGTGACTGCACTTGATCTTTAATATCATTCAGGATACCAATAAACCAACAGTAAGCTGATATTATTTCAGCACGTGTGCCGATAGACGTACTGACAAATCCAAGCTTATGAAAGCAAAAGATATCATCCGACACACCATTAATGATCTCATTCAACAAGATCGCCGTATGATAGTTTAACTTGGGCTCAATCTCCTGAAGGGGTCCAACCGCTGTGCCTAGTCGAAGTATCTTTCTTGTCATTGAAAATTGACTTGCCATCGTTGACCAGTGTTTGGCTCGAATGAGTTTATAGTGTAAAAGGATCTTTATAAAATATTGTATTGTCTTCATCATCTTGTCTCTTCCATCCAGCTCTTTTAATAGTCTCTGGACAATCTTTATCCAATTTTTTCTTTTCGGTATTACTATCTTTTCATTTTTAAAGTCTGTCTCAGGTTCTGGTGGTGGTGAAGGTGTTGGAAGCACGTGACTAGATATCAATTGATTCTGCATTTAGGAGAAAAGAAAGAAAGAGAGAGAAAGAAAAAAAAAGTGTATGCTTTATCCATGTTTTTCTCCTGTCTATTAATAAAAAAAAAATTAGAAACTAAATAAATCATTCCGAGGTATTATTACTGCTTCCGCGGATGAAATTGGAAAAAGGCAAAACAAAAATTTTGCTTCCCTTTTATTGATGATTATCATTGTGTTACTTTCCTTTTATGTTAAATGAAATTGACAGTCCAAGTGATTCACAAATGAATAGGATATACAAAAGTTAAGTGATATGCAATTGGACTACGTTGTTGCTTTTAAGAAATAGGATTTGCTATATTCCATTGGAAATAAGATTGCCTATTATTTATAAATATTGATATCAATTGAAAGAGGAGAGGGGAGATTAATTTATTGTTTTTGACTGACAGGCATCTTTTTCTTTAGTGTATAAGCAACAGATCTGAGCCAAAGAAAGATTGAAAGTTATTTAAATGATTTATTATTTTTACCTTCTTCGGTTTAGACGCCAATATAACATTCTTTTTTTCTATTTCATGATACAATATATGCACATACATATGCCTCTATCGTTAAAGTTGACTTTCTTTTGATACATGGTTTGAGAAGCTGCAGACAAGGACAATGAACGGGCTGGGATACGTTTAGATATGTTTATAAATCACTAATATAGAATAAAGAAACAGCCCAAATTTGGTATATAAAAAACATCCCATATATGGTTCAGCTGTAACAAACAAACAAACACATATTTAAATATCTTGTCGCTCTGTCTCTGTCTGTTAATAAACATATGTTTTCTTTATGATATCTGCGGATTATTTCGATTTAGACTACGATCTTCCTGAGAACTTGCCTTATCTTGGCATCTACAAGGTCATTCTACACTGTATGCAGATCTTGATTGCATTTCTAATCCTCTTTCTGGTCACGCCTATCGTATCTGCAGAAAGACATTATTATGTAAGTAAATACACTATTTCTCTTTGTTATTTCTAACCTTCAAAACGTTAGGGATCCAGTCAAGCGTCTCCTAATTATGTTCTTGTTATCACCTTGAAAAGCTTAATCATTGCCTTTTTGCTGGCACTCTTTCCATGGACAAGGCTAACCAAGATACCTGGCCGACTCAAACGATTCTTTGTTAGGCCAAGAACCAATATGATCTTTACTGCCTTTTTATCCATCGCTTGGTTCATTGGTATGATCTCAATGACTGTAGATGCCTCTGACTGCTCACTTGATGAGAAACTTGAAAAAGAAGATTCAGATTATAAGGACGTTTGGTTAAATCAGGTAAATTAAAAAAGATAAAAAAAAGTACACAATTATTAAAAGATGATAAAGTGCCGATGTGCCAAAGCAGCAGCAGGATTCAGTTGGATCATGTTCTTTGCCTGGCTTGCCACTACAGCCATCAGTGCTATCTTATTATGGCACGAAAAGCGGCTAAAGCATGAACGAGCTTATCGCGCAGAACCTGATGATGATGCATCCATCCAGGACGAAAAAAAGGATACTTATTCACTACCGTCACCTTTACCAGAACCTCCTCGTGTGATCACATCGTCCTATGTACCGCCTCAGATGGCTTCACCTCCTTATACCTATACAAATTATCCTTTTCAGGCCATATCGTCTCCACCTTATACCCACCAGCAGCATTAGTATGAATTATAACAATAAACAGATTTCTTTTTTCGTATAGAGACACTAATGTCTATGGCGAAATGATTATTTGTTAGCGAACTCGATCCTGTTTAGTCATGACTTATCTTGTTCATATTTAGAGAAAATGTTTATCTCGAGAGCCAATATAAGAAAATGGGGAGGACTCATAGCACAAGAACTGAGGAATCCTTTTTTTTTTTTTTTTTTTGTTTAAACTTGGTCTCTTTATAAAATGAACTTATAGTTTGATTCTGTCCACAGAGAGAGCATTCTTTATCTTACCATCATTTGTTACGCAATTGACAAAGGCCTTCTCTGTTTGTATAATGTGACAAGCGGTTTCTATTTGAACACTTTATTATCTTTTTGAATAATTAGGGAGACTACATTAAGGAGTCTCCTTATTGCTGGCCCATATAGTAAGCTATTAAAATAGGTAGTGTGTATAAATCGATATACATACAAGAAAAACAAGAGAGGATAAACAATCACGTAATATAAAAAGCTTCCTCTTTATTATACCAAAAAAAAAAAAAAACCATCCAGATGACATCTAAAATACGTAAGCAACAACAGCAAATACAGCAGCGAGGTACATTGCCGGAGCATTCATGCTTGCTTCAGAGGAAGGCCCTGTAGAAGGCGTAGGGAAAGCGTTACCAGTACCACTGCCGGTCGAAGCAGAGGTTGTGGATGAAGCACCTGAAGGCGTACTGCCCCCTGTACTACTACTTGTAGCAGCAGCAGAAGTTTCAGAGCCAGAGGATGTAGGGCCAGAAGATGCACTGCTCATCGTGTTACTTGTGGGTGTAGCAGCACTACTTGATGCGCCACTGCCTCCAGGTGGTGGAGGAGGAGGGACGACTGTGCCATTGTTTGATCCTGTGGTGTTATTTCCAGTTCCAGACGTGTAATTCAACACTATAAATGATGCACATATGTTGAATAAAATGATTTATATTTTACAACAAGATCATACCTGTATCAATCAAATGCATAACTCCAGAGTCAAGCAAGATGTTGGGAACCACGATAGTTGCATTGTTAACTAGAGAAATGGTTAGTATGAATAAGATGTTTTGATGGACATAGTTATACGTACCAAAGAAGCTAGTGTCGTTCTTACTCAAAGTAATGCTTTGTCCTGCTAATGATTGTGCAGTAATGTCCTCTGTGGCATTTGTTATATTAGTTGTGTAGTAAACACCTTGAACGATATGTGCGGCCAACAAGTTAGGAAGGGTTTGGTTGTCCACTTGGGACTGTCCTGTTGTGGCAAACGCATTGTCTACGGGCACAAAGTAGGTTGCCTACAGATTATGAGTATGTGTTTTTATACACTGCAATACTTACATTCGTCATGTTTGCCAAGGTTTCAAAAGCAGATGAGTTTGTAGCGTTGAGTGTTGTGAATAGCTGTTCAAATTGAGTGACGTTGAACTGTTCTGTAGTCAAGTTGGAAAACTGAGTGATGTTTGGCAGAGCTTCAAGTGTCAGGTTAAAATCAACAGGAGGAACCAAAACTACAAAAGAAGATCATAAGTATATATTTATATCTAATGATCGAATGCCTTACCTTTATCAATAATATAGATGATACCGTTGGAAGTTTGGACCATTTGCGTTGTATTGATCGTAGCATAACCAAAACCGTTGCCAATCGTATAGTTAGATCCAGTGTTGTTATTGGACGAGCCATCAGTGACAAGGGTAGGGGATTGATCACCCGATGTCTCAGTACTGTTGGTCTGATTACCTGAAGTCTCGGTGCCGTTGGTTTGATTGCCCGATGTCTCAGTGCCGTTGGTCTGATTGGCTTCGATTTTTTGAAGTAGCAGTTGTACGCCATAGCCTAGTCTGTTGATTGTATCATTCGAAACCAGTGAGTTTACAACGGTTGCATTGCCCATAGTATCATTGCTAAACAAGTCCTGGATAAGGATCGATTCATTGACGATATGATAGTAGATCACATCGGTCATGTTAAAGTTCATAATGTAAGGACTAGTAAAGTACTGAGACATATTAAAGGAGGCACTGTTGTTTTCAGATCCATTTGTAGATAAGCCGCCACCAGACGAGCTACCATTTGACGAGTTGCTATTAGACGAATTACCATTATTCGTACCACCATTGGTTGTACCACCGCCGCTAGTTGTATTGTTTGTACTGTTCGTAAAGCTGCTGATCGCTTGATAGACTTGATCCGATGGAATGAAAACAGTAATGTTTGTCTCGGACTGATTAAGCAAGTTAATGAGAGACTCGTAATTAGGAGAAGATTGCAAAAATTGAGAGATCCATTGGACAGGACTTGACTCAGTGCTATTCAACACTTCATAAATGGTGCTATTGGTAGTGGTACCATTTGTACTACTGCTACCATTATTCGATGAGCCACCATTTCCGCCTGATTGACAAGAAACAAGATGAAGAAATCCAAGCGCAGTGATGCAGTAATAGCCAAAACGCATAGTATGAAAACGTTAAAGAAAAAAGAAGTAGATCATAACATTCTTTTATAACCAAGGGGATCTTTTATTTTTTTTGCATAATTTGAAACCTTTACAATTCAAAGGGCAAGCAGAGATACATATGAAATCATTGTCTCAAAGATTCAATATCAATTACACCCCTCTTTTTTTTCTTATTCATATGAAACATGAAATGACGATAGAGGAAAAGCAAAACATATTTATTTCTGAGCAGTCTTTTCATCGGCCGTTGTGTTATGACGACGAGCCTTCTTGACAGCCCAACTGTATTGTTTTGGCCAGTTAATGTTGACATCAAGAGCTTGAGCAGCGGAAAGAGCAAAGGTACTGTTTCGCAAGAATTCACGAGCAACGAGGACGACATCTGCTTTTTCTTCCTGCAGGATTTTTTCAGCGTCTTCACCTTCAACAATAAGTCCGACAGCGCCGGTTGCAATCTGGGCTTGGCGACGGATAGCCTCAGCAAAGGGAACCTGATAGAGAGGTTGATTAGGGTACCGAACACCCTTGACATTACCACCACTGGAACAGTCAATGAGGTCAACGCCGACTTGCTTTAATTGTTTGGCTAGTTCGATGGATTGGTCAATGGACCATCCGTCCGGATCTGATCCCATCGGGTCAGGGTTCACATAGTCGGTGCATGAAATTCGAGCCCACAGAGGCTTATGTTCTGGCCAAACAGCACGTACTGCCTTGGCAACTTCGAGAGTGAGTCGAATACGATTCTGGAAACTTCCTCCATATTCATCTGTGCGTTTGTTGGAGTTGCCTGAATAGAAGTTGTGAAGAAGATAACTATAAAATGAGGGATGAGTTTTACTGTAAATTATCAGAGCAATCATTTCACTTTTTACCCGTGAGCAGCATGAATTTCCAAAATTTCAATACCAGCTTTATCAGCACGAACAGCAGCATCAGCAAAGGCTTTAATTGTAGCTTGAATCTCTGCCTTAGTCATCGCGTTAGGCTTTGGATAGTGATCTGCAAACGGTATCTCACTTGGACCCATTACACGGTTGGGCCAGCCTCCATTTTCTTCACTTTCGACGTAATCACCTTTAAAGGGTGGCGACATGGACGCCTTTCTTCCAGCATGAGCAATTTGCAAACCGGGTACGCTTCCTTGAGACTTGACGATATTCACTACATGAGATAACGGCTCGATATGATCGTCAGACCAGATACCAGAGTCATTGGGCGAGATGCGACCTTCGGGTACTACAGCAGTCGCTTCGACAATCACCGCTCCAGCACCTTTGAACGCGAATGATCCATAATGCATAACATGGAATTGGTTCAAGAAACCATTTTGGCAGCTGTACATACACATGGGAGAAACGACGATTCGGTTATGTAACTCGACAGATTTTTGTGTGTAGGTTTGAAACAACTTGACCCGTTGACAGTCTTCGAGTTGTACGGGTATACCCGCGGGTTTTTCTGTATTACAGGCAGCAAGTGCGATAGACATTATAAAAATAAAGATAAAAAACAAAAAACAGGGAATCGAGTTTTGGTCTTTTTATATGATTCGATGACGACGTGTTAACATGACGTGTTTTACCATGATCGGAATTTGCTATCTGTTGAATGAATAGTTTCATATTCCCCCATTTACAAATTGTACGCCAAGGCGCAGTTTCTTGATCTATGTACACAGCGATAAAGGACGGGGTTTATAAATGCGCGCATTTATCATTTACAGAAAATTATTAATAACTGACTAATGTTTTTTTTTATTACACACAAAAAAAATAAGATCATATTTCATATTTACACACACATAATGATTAAGGCTTTGTAATAGGACAAGCAAGCTGGGCCTCAGATAGATCGTAAGCTGTCTTATAGTCCTTGCTATGATCATGCTGTAACTTGGTAGGAGATAAGGGAGGACTATGAGGACTATCTACCGTGTCGCGAAGAGGGCGACCGGTTTGAATGCTAGCAGGAGGAATGCTTCTTGTTGATGTATCTGCTCGTTCAGGTTCCTTTTGACTCTTTTTGTCCTGCTGCTTTTTCATATTTCGGGTCTCAACCTTGGACTTGATGTTATTATTGATGAGGGCAACAATCGTAGACCAGAAACCAGGACGAGGACGGTTCTGAGATACTCTGTAAGGCTCGGTCTTTTGCTTTTCGCTTTCGGGCAATGCTTCATATGCTCTGTTTTGCAATCCTTGATGGAAGTCAACAATGCTGCGTGTGATACGTTGATCGATGGCATTCAGTTTCTCAACAACAGCATTCTCGATGGCTTTGGCCATTTGTCGACGCATGGTACCCATGACAAGAGGAAGAACCATCTTGTAGAGGACATCATGGTGGGTGTCATTCACCTTGACCTTTAATTTGTCGACATTACACTTGATATAGTCCACCTTGAATGTCTTGCTAGGATCTTCTACCACGCTACGAATACGAAGAACAATAGAGATACCTTTGCCTCCTACAGCCAAAGAAGCCACGCCACGATCTTGAATTTTAGGAAATCCGGTCTTCTTATTAAACCAGAACACGACATCGTCCACGTCGGCCTGAATTTCGCTCATACGGATCAAGAGACTTTGACTGCTTGGTCTTGAAGGTGTTTCGGTCAAGAAACTGAAGCTGTTGAAGACTTCGACCTTGGTATCAAATACCTTGGGGAGTAATGAATCACCAGAGATCACAAGGTTTTCAACCACAACATCGAATTGTCGATCACTGTGTTCAATTCGAGGAACAGGAATATAGTGAATTTCGTCAATGAAAGCAGGTAAGAGTGTCAGCTTCATATCATTCAAGAGATGAGGCTTGAATGAAGGGTTACCTTCACTATAAACAAAGAATGAATATTGTATACGAATGGATAAGATTGTTTTTTCTTACCTGTCCATCCATAAATCACGGTGAATGGTTGTAATACGGTCACTGATTTCAGAAGAAATTTCATCTTCTGCCATCAAGTTCATGTAGCGACGAGATTCAGAGTTTAAGAAACGAAGATGATCATCGTACTTGCCACGGATTACTTCATGGCCACGGTCCATCAAGCGTCTTCCTTCATCAGTAGATTCATCGCGACTAGCGTAGCCAGGTTCACGCATCAATTTCTCAACATAGCGCAACACATTATTGTAGTAGTCACGAAGTTCGCGGTCTTCTTTCATGTCATTCACCACATTCTGTACGCCACGCAACAAAGGATCGATAGATTGACCTTGAGCCCAGCATTCGATGATGGCCTTGAGTTCACGCTCAGCTGTCTCACGATAACTGGCCTTTTCGGGATGATCTTGAGTTTGTGCTTTGCTCTTGACATCCTCTGAGACTTGGGATAAACGAGAAGACCATGTCTTGATCAATTGGATGAGTGTTTCAATAGCACCTTGGTAATCGGGATGCTTTTGAACTTGAGCAAGGACCAATCGAAGGCGTTCAATGAGCTCATCTTGCTTTTCCTGTGGAAGCTTCTCATTCACGGTTTGACGAGCATGGTTCTTGTGCTCGTCCAAATGGTAGCGAGCCTTGTCCTTAAACTTATTCTTGTTCTCTTCGGCCTGACCACGCATCTCTTGAGTACGGTCGCTGGATGTCAAATCTTTATTCCTAGCGGTATTTTCAGCGGTTTGAGAAGCCGAAGGAGGAACCGTAGCTTCAGTGGCAGATGTGGTAGGTAAATCGTTTCTTGGGATAGCACTAGGGTGAACAGTATCGCCTGTGCTCATAAGACCGACATGTCTGGGATCATTAGGATCCGTGCTCAGCAGTTCACCACTCTTTCGTCTTGGCTCGTCGCCGGTCACTTCTTTACCACGACTGTCCATGGCCTCAAGACCACGGTCAAGGACGTTATCGACCAGGTCTTTTCCAGATCGGTCAGATGTTTGCTTTTGATCGTCTTGAAGGCTATCACCAGCGCCTTGAAGTGAGTCGCCCACCTTGGAGGTGACATTAGTGAAGATGTCTTGAGAGACTTCAATCAGTTCACCCAGGAGAGAGCGGAATTCTTGATTGGTTAACATCAATTTTGTAATCTTCATAAGGGATTCAGAGGCTAACAAAGTATGTAAGTTTCTTTTGAATAGTAAGATATCTAAAGGTTACCTTTCTTTCCTTCAGACTTTAATGTTTCTTTATCGTGTTTTTCCTTAAGAGTTCCAGTTATATCGCCTATGTGATACAATTTAGCTTTATGCTAAAGTTTTTTATAATTACTTACTTGTTGATATAGGCGTGTCCATGCAGTGAAGATGATAAACCAAAGACTGGAACAGCTCATCTTTATTCTTCACAGACAGAGTCTTTCTTACAGTCTGCAACAGATCACGGAGATCATTCAATAACTTCTTTCCGTCTTCAGAGATCAAATGCTCTCTTGAAGAGATAACCTTGTTTTGGATCAACTTTTCCAACATTTCATCCAGTTGAGCATTATGAGGCATCTTTCCTTGTTGAATAGCTTGCCAAGTGCTGAATAACTGGTACTTTTGTTCAGTAGCTCTTTGCTTGGCGGCCTTGGGATCAGCCTCACTTGGAATAGGTGGTGCAGAAGCAGGGTTCATGATATTATCATTATTATCTTTTGGAGGAGGTTGAGGTGGATTGTTTAATTTGTACATTTTTATGAATTCAATTGCAAAAAAAACAAAAAAAACAAAAAGGATGTGTCTTTATATATAACCATGTTTAAAAGGGATTCTGTCATTCTGTCATCACATATCCCGATTTGGAAGTTTAAATTATGCATAAAAAAAGTGACGATACACTTTCGTCTACATGACCTTATTTCAATTCAAAGAGAGAAACAAGCATTAAAAAAAAGGGGGAAAGTGATCAATTACGATAACGATGTGTGTATATGTGTATATGCCTGATGTGCACATAGTGTCGACATAAACAGAATGAACTGTATCACATGCAAAAAAAAAAAATATAACGAAAGGATTAAAAGAGTAAACAATTTCTTTTTTTTTCTTTTCCTCTTCTTTCTCACGCAAAGACCAGCATGTATTACTATCAAGAAATCAAAAGAACAAGCAGAACTCAAGATAAATTATTATTACAGAGACAGTCCTTTCTGGCTGACGACAGAAACTATTTAAATCACCCCGACAATATGAAAAGACTGACGAAGGAACTAGAAAGAATGAATAAAGAATATAGACATTTAAAGCAATTCTGTGATCCATTTACTATGTCATTGAAACGCGTCCTATTAAATAATAAAAAATAACTATACATATTTATTATGCCCACACCTTCAATGTAGCATCCCAACTTCCGGTACATAAGGCCATACCGTCACCGGCAACGCCCAAACATGACACTCTGTTGTCATGGCCAGATAATACGCCTACTCGTTCACATTTAAGCGTATCCCAAACATTACAATTATAGTCATCATATCCACCAAACAAGAGTCTTCCAGAGGGTGAAAATCCTATTGATGTGATACCACACAGGATGGACTCATGTGAGTAAACGCTTAGTTCACAATCTGCCCTCAGGTCAAACAGTCTACATGTTGCATCATCTGAGCCTGTAGCAAAAGAATCTCCATTAGGAAAAAATTGTACTGCATTGATATCTGATTCATGTCCCATAAATGTCTGTACGCATCGTTTGGTACGAATATCCCATACTTTGGCTGTGCTATCACAAGCTCCACTGACAAATATATTTGGATTGGGCCCTAATGAGAGACTAGATGAATAGAATAAGTAAACAATAAATATATTTACTTAAATGTTGTACCTCATCACATCTCCTGTATGATCCGCAAATTCTTCGGTTTTTACACCTGCATCAATATCCCAGAGCATACATGTCATATCTCCTGATGCCGTCAATACTTGTCGGTCATTAATAAATCGGCAACAAGAGAGATATCCGTTATGTCCGGATAATTCACGACCAGGACGAACAGGACCATCCCGAGTCTTCAAGTTATAGATAGAGCAAATGTTATCTAAACCACCACAGGCAACAAAGCTTCCACTAGGTGCATATGCACATGTCATCACCCAAGAAGATCTTAAAGGGATAGCGTGCACTTTATTGGTTGAAAAAGCATCCCAGACGATCAATTTACCATCCTGTGAAGCAGACACTAAATGTCGTTTATCCGTTGCCCAGTGCATAGAATAAATCTTGGCCAAGTGGCCCTTTAATGTTCTCTTTGCCTTCATCACAATACGTGGCAGTGGTTCAATATCTTTAGCCATTTCTTGCACTATTATTAAATATGTTATTGACTTTTCTTGTTTGCTGATTATATTTATTATTACGTGTTGTATCAGCCAAAGCTTCTTTTCTTTGCTTGATACGTTCTTTCAATGCTTCTGCTTCTCTTCTGGCAGCTGCAATACGTTCAGGAATATCACTATCATGGTTGTTATTATGGTTCATGACTAAATTTAGATGAAAAAAGAGGAAAAATATAATATAAAAAGGATGAAAGAGAAAAAGATTAAAAAAAAAAACAGGGAGACAATAAGGAGAGTCGCTTACACAAGTTTTCTCCTTAAACTCAAACGGTAATTCCATATTAGGACGTCTTTTGCAAAGTTTGTATTACTCTTTGCGTTACTCTGTCAAAAAGTCCATTGACTTTAAAAAATAGTGTATCGAGATCAAAATAGGGCCCTTGTTCTTGTTTGGAAAGACTCGTATAAAGAGTAAGAAAAAAAAAATTCTTAGTACTTCCCTTTCTCTCCTTTTTACGTCATATATATATTATTCAGTATGACACACAAAGTTGATGACTTTCCCCCCTCCTCAATTGTTACACTTGTCAACTTGTCGAGTTGCAAAAAAAAAAAAGATGGTCATTTATTCTGTAAATTGTATGTGAACATAAAGTTCGCCACTGCCAGTAGGATACAAAGGTAACCATTGTTTACATTCATTCTGTCCACGACCTGGTTTAATTAGGTCCCAAATATTACATCTATACTGTCCAAGGTCCACTGATGATCGAAGTCGATTATGATCCTTAACTTTGAAATCTAATGCAAAGGGTTCACTTGTTACTTTAAAGCTAAAATTCTCATTCCTATTCATGATTAACATATATTCTCTCTCTTTGTTTTTCTTACCATTCTGGTGCGAGTGTCTTGGAGATATATCTCGTCTTGTATATATCTGATCTTCCATGTCGTACACGAACAAAAGGATCACTCGTTCCATTCTTATCAACGCCTCTTAGTCCTCTTGCTTCTAAAATCGTAATCATGACAGTACCATCACGTCCTGTCGTATCACTGACTTGATCTTCGTCAATAAAGGAAGAAGGTGCAATAGATACTGAATCATCCAAACTGAAGCGAGAATCAGACTCTAAGGAAGGTCGACCATAGGACTCCCTTTGGCTGTCACTAGATATACGCGATGATTCAGCATCTCTTAAAAGTGGTCCAGATGCTTCCAGATTGACATCATCGTGAGCATAGGTACGAGTGGTTCCCAAGACAGATGTCTGTGTCTTCTTATTGATCAAGAGTTGAGGATGCCATGTTAATCTGATTTGCACACTGCCTGATACACCTTCTACGCCATCAAGTGGTACATCCACTAGACGAGCCTTAAAACTCTCGACAGCATCACCTCTTAATGTAAATCCACCTGAGCCAATCGGTCGATGGCCCTTCACATGGTTCCAATCAAATACCTCAATTCGTATACTTGCTGTTACTCTTGATTGCTAATAGAAACAATGAGTCTCATAAAATGATAAGCGCAGGGAATACAAACAATGGGAACAGTAAACCTCGCACGGCTCCATTTGGGATTCAATGCCTTTTTGATAACATCACTCTTGTATAACCTCTCACCATTGACTGTAAACACAACATAGGGGTCGCTGGTGCCCGTCTTGTCAACTGCCATCAAGTCACGAGCACTTAACAAGTCCACTGATAAGACACCTTGATCTAGACAAATAATTCAGCTATTGTATGTTTGTATTTCAATTTCCTCTTACTGTCAAGACTTTCATCAGGATTTAGCACAAAATCATCGAGTGGGACAAAATCAAATCCAAGCTTAATTCGACCGGGTCCATCTGTTCCCATCAAGTTAAACCAGGTTCCTTCATCCTCTTTATATCCTGCACGCTTGCGTTTCATGATACGGCGAACAATAGATGAGCCTGTGTCTATCCAATGGCCCAACTTGTAAATCTCTTTCTCATCAACATAAGCTGGCTTGATTTCAATCGCAATACGGGAAAAGTCAATCTCCTTTATAAACGCATCTGCATTCTCGTTAAACCGGAGTATATCACCGCGAAGTTTGGCTGTTTTATATTGAGGCATAAGAGCATCCACAATCACGTGACAGTAGCAGTAAGCAGTAGAAGAAAGCTGAACTTCGTGAATTTTAATTTTCAAAACACCAGAGCTGTATGAATCAAGATCAATCAAATCATCAGGCGTGTATCTAACATAAGACCCACGCAGAGTACAAAGTGGCAATGATTCTGTTTTCTGTGGTAGTTGGATGACCGGAATGAATTCAGCTGAATAGTGTAGCTCGCCTTTAAATGATCGTCTGTCAGCAGAATGTAATCTGTCCCATCTACGTTGTGTGGGGGCAAAGCATTAGATTCGACTCGTATTCTACCTTTTGATTTTTACCTATCAATCTTTCTTCCGTTTGATTCATACCAGACATCGGGATCAACGCTTTGGTCACCTATCTGCTGCTGAATGACCTCTGATACCTTAAACTCTGTCATACCCAGTGACTTATCTCTTGTTCGTGCGTTCCAGTCCATAGCTTCTAGCACAAGATTTTCCTTGAGGGAATGAACAGGGACATACAACGTTTCGCCCCATTCTGGATTCAAGTTGTTATCCACGACTTCGGTACGATTACGCACTTGGAATCCGGACAATATACGAACGTAAGGATCACTTTTACCGTTTGTCACTAGCTCGACATTGCGAAGGTCACGAGCTTCCCAGATGGTAAAGCGTATAACACCAATAGCAGGTTCTATTATAAAGACAAAAAAAAGTTTAGGATATGGTCTCTAAAGCAAGGAAGGAGGAGTCTCTTACTGTTAAATTCATGACCATCCAGAATATCAGATAAGCCTGTCGTCACCATGGGTTTCCATTCAGCACTCAAGTGAATTTGTCCAACAGTTTGTTCTCCATTTGTTATATCCCACCATCCATCATTATTCTGCTGAAGACGAATCAAATCTACAAACTGGCCACCGATGCTGCCTAATACTTGATCTTCATCCATCACTTCGATACGAACAAAGACGTTCGTCTTGTCCAAGATGACAACCTCACAGGGAACATCATATCTAGGGCTGTTGCTTCTTTTCACTACATGTGTTCTCTTCTTTTCATTTCCGTTCATGATCACTCGAACATATGGGCTGATACGGTCCTTGGATATCAAATTGGTACATTCATGAATCACAATACGAGCCACACCCGAATCTGACCCATTCTCTGTTTAGTTTGTACCATGAAAGTGTATATACATATAACTTACTGGACTCTAATGCTGCTTCCATCGTACCATCCGCGCGCTTTGTCGGTTTAGAAATCGGCAAGTATCGTAGATCAACGCAAAGATCACTAACAAACTTTCCGTTTCGTAAGAGCGTCAAAGTCCTGATGGAAAAAATTAATAAATACACACTTGTTTTATCTTTCAAAAGCTTACAATCCTTTCTGGTCTGTATCCATATCATTATCTAATTTAGAAAGATCAAAGTTGGCAGTTCCCAATCTTCTATCCTTTAAGCCTGGACGTGATGCCTTTAATTCCACAGATAAGAGTGAATTTAAGCTGTTTAGCATCAAAAACTTTGTTTCGTTCCATTGTGGTGAAAAGGAGCGCTCGTATACGCTTGTTCGATCCAATTCTTGTCCATGATCCAAGTAAAATCGAATATATGTATTGGGGAGATCATCGTCTAGGAGATCATCGACGTTTTCAAAGGCAGTAGCTGAATAGACAGTGACAGCTAACACACCATTAGCTGAGCCTATTGATAGGAAAGGGGAATTAATCAAAGTGAGGAAACAAGAGAGGAGACTTACTAAAGTCAAAATCACCAGAGAGTATCTTTTCAACATCAAGCGTAAACACATTAGGAGCATACATGAGAGGGCCCAAAATAGCATGAAGTTGATCTTTAATAAAGCTTTGTAACCCAGGAATCTACACAAGATAAAATGAGCCTTTCTTGTTGTAGGGTATCGCCTATAGTAGTTTACCAAATTCACATCAAATCCAAATGAATCCGTTCCTAATGGCTTCAAGACATAATCAAACTGTGGTTTTTCCAAAAAGCTCATATCAACCAATTTTGCAAAAGGAAATTTGCTCATAAACTTGATTTTAACACGTAAATGGCCATGAAATGACATATCCTCGATCAGTACAGGAAATCCAGCACCAATACGACCTTTACCAAACCTAACATTCATGGTTATCTTTGGATTCACCTTTCTATCCAGCTCCTTTAAAGACAAATCATTCAAGTCATTCGGTATAAACGATACTTTCCAATCCATGCACTATACACACTAAATTAAGAACGGTCTTCTCTCTTTTTGTCTTTTTCTTTACCACAATCTCGGGATCAGTATTAGGATACGTCTTGACACTTTCAATTCTAAAAGGCTTTGTTCCCAACGTAAATGTCGATAATCGAACTGAATCCAAAAAAGGCGGCAAAAGATCAGAAATGTAATTATCCAAGTTTTCTACAACCAAGGCACTCAAGACAGGTTCAAAAATAAGCCAAAACCTTTGCATAAAGCTGTTTAACCACTCTACAGATTCAACACCGGCCTCCATCTTGAACTTGATCACCTCTCGTTGAATATCGTCTCTCGCATACCGTCTGAACCTTCGCATACTCGTACGGAAATAATGACCTATAGATCTTTAGTATACAAAAGTACATGTTTAGAGGGAAAAGTTACCAATAAAGAAGCAAAACAGAATAACCGTTCCGATACTCGCGTTCATTTTTGCTAGTATAAATGAACCCGCGGCAGTGACAAAGAGGGCTATTGCATTATGATACCATTGTCCATAAAGAAAGTTGGGTAATACTTCGTCCAGTACGTCGGTTCGTTTCACATTGGAAGAAATAGAAAACGCTTTCCAGCCCGTTCGAAATGTTCCTGGCATACTTACTGCTTTGGTCGGTGCTGTAGCTGGTACCGTCTTGTGTTCTGCTTCAGTGACAGCCTGTCTTATTCGCGCAGTGTTACTCGTATCAAGTTCAGTAGAAAGTCGTTGCTTTGTCAGAATGCCGTGTAGATCAGGAACAAGATCTGCAGTAACATGTGAACGAGCTTTTCTTGGCACATTTCTACTCTCTTCGATCGGACGAGGTGGTAGTACTGGTGTTTCTTCTTCTTCAATGAGTGTAGCCTGTAACGGCCGTTCAGGTAACGGAGGTGGCATAGGCGAATTGTCTTGCTCCATTTATATAAAACGAAACAAGAAAAAAAGAACTTAAAATAGAAATAATATAAACTTAGCTTTCGTATGACGTCGGATAACAATAGGGGAAAAACGGGAAAAGTTAACAGTGAACCTCTGCATATTATTTCTAATGTCCGAGCAAACAAAACGCGATCGAGTTTTTTATTTTAAGCTATTAAATTTAAGCAGAGTGGAGGATATCCAAGAACTTCTTGCTGGCAGCAGTAGAAGCACCCTTCTTCTTTTCAACCTTGGCGACCTTACCAGTCTTTTGGGACTTGATGATTTCAGCACGACGAAGGACTTGAGCGTAAGGGTTGAGGCGGTTCATGACACCTTGGTTCTTGAGAGGGTTCTTCTTTTGGGTGAAAGGACGCTTGTGGTGCTTACCGCCAGCAGGGCGAACAACGGATTGGATTTCATCAGAGTTGATGAGACGAGCAACATCGGGGTTGGTCATGATGTGAGCGGGCAAGACGTAGTCCTTCTTCAAAGTAGCAGGAGCTTCATAAGTACCGTAGAGTTCATCAAGGAGAGCGAAAGCAGACTTGGTCCAGATGATGAAACGACCAAGGTGACCACCAGGAGCCAATTGCAACAAGTTAAGGCGACGAACGTTGACCAATTCAAGACCGGGCAAGTTGCGGAAAGCCTTGACGAGACCGTTGTCTTCGTTGTAGATAACGAGAGGACCACGGCGTTGACGGTGGCGGCGGTTACGGAGCTTACCTTGACCAGCACGGAGCTTACGAGAGTTGGAGACCTTGACAACGTCAGAGTAGGCGTTGATGGCCTTCAACAAAGCAACGGCTTCCTTGGTCTTGGTCAACTTTTCAATGGAGTCGTCAATGACAAGAGGAACTTCTTCAATCTTTTCAACACGGTGACCACGAGCCATGACTAAAGAGGGAAGAGCAGAAGCGGCCAAAGCGGAAGCAGTGGCGAAACGCTTTTGGTTCAAGTTGGTCTTGACTTGCCACTTTCTCCAGGTCTATTGATACATGTTTAATATCTATTGCTCACTAATCTATAACTATGATTATACCTTGGTAGGAGCGAACATACGACCGCCACGACACATGTTACCGAAAGCGGCTTGACCAGCACGGTGAGTACCAGAACCGTTAACACGGGGAATACGAGCAACGGCACGACCGGTACCCCAAGATTCGGCAGAGGTTTGTTCACCAGCCTTGGCAGAGACAGAGTGAGGTTGACGCTTGTTCTTGGCCATGTTGGTGTGAACAAAGTTGACGATATCAGGACGAATGGGGGCCTTGAAGACGGCAGGGAGAGGAACGGTGCTAGCGACGTTCTTACCACTATCGGCGTAGACGTTGATGACAGGTCTGGCAGCGGACTACATTAAGAGAGAGTATTAAAAACCACTGTATATATTTGGTGAAAGAGAGGGGAAGAAGATTTTAAGCAAAATACGTTCATCCATCCATTCGTCAAAGTATTTTGCTCTTTCACTCCTCGTTCACGTTTATCAGGTTGGATTGATGCTTTACCATTTCGAAAAGTTCGATCAGGAAAAGAGAAGGTTTTCACGGATGGATGCTTTCATGGATTTTTACAGGCAACCCTTCCTTGCCTAAAGAGGGAGACAATTAATTCAAATGCCGGCAATTTGGTTCGGTCCGGACTTCTTTCGACCTGCATGAAGATGAGTCTCACTGTTGTAGCGAGTTTCATATTTTTTTTCTCTTCTTTTCTCTGTAAAGTCGTTTAGGGTTCACTTAAGTGATGTAGATATCTGAGGCATCAGCAAGCTTTAATAGGCATTATTCGTTATATGTAGATGGAGGAATACTCTTTAAATATAGCAATTAAAATAAATGCTAGTCAAGCAAAGATATTTTGAGTAGTTGCTTCATTGAAACCCTCAGTTGAATGGGGGAAGTCAATCGTCTTTTCAAACTTTGCAAGAGGTAAAATAATGTCTACATGAGTTTGGGCTTTTTATGAATCCTTTACTTTGAAACCGGTCTCTATTGAGGGTTTATCACAATAGACTTAGGGAATAAACTCAGTTCATTCCTTGATGTACATACAATATTGACACCCGTGTAATGTTATCTTTTCGTGTTAGATCCTGTCACTATAAGCTATTGTCTTGAGAACTAAGGGTATGCTTTTATAATTATACAGATATTATCGCCAGCCTCTCTTTAGGGTGTTGACTGTATACTAGACTTTTTATTGATTGTTCTACCATGAATAAAAATAACATTCTGTCAATGCTTAATCCCCCTTTTCAGCAAATTCAAGCGTTTGACTTCTAGTATAATTTCATGTTCCGAACGAAATGTCCATTTGCGACCTTTCTTTTTATAATTGAATAATGGTAAAATGAACAACATTACGCATGTACGCGTGCTCTTAACATGTTTATGCCAGGGTTCATCAGATAAGATTGTTGGAGCATCAGCCTGTGGAGCAGCAGCCTTCATCTTTATTTATTACTCAACTTGGGCCTTGATCACTGTAAGATGAAAGCAATTCGTATCCTCCTTTTCTCATTAGAATATAGCCTTTTTTAGAAGAAACTAACCCACTTCAAGATTACTTTCCTCCTCACGAGTATTCCATATATCTGCCTGCTGCCGTCTTAGTTGCTGGCGTCTCGGTCATTACCGCATTCTTTTTAAAGGCAACTTCCAAGAGTAAAGGCTCACAAAAGACAAAATAAATTGCTTAATTTTATTAATATTGGCTCTTGTCAATCTCCTCCTCTCCTTCTCGACTCCTTTGTCCGCCCCTTGCTTGCATTTCTGGATCTCCGGCGATATGCCCTACAGCATAAGACATGAAACCCATCAGACGATTGTATTCACCATGAATCCTGCTTGGTTCTCCGTGGTTCATCCTTTCCTCTGCCTCTCTATATTCTCTTTCTGCTTCTTCTTCTATCTTTTGTCCAGTCTGTCTCCATGATTCTATTTGAGCTAGGCCGCCAATGGCTGATTGTATCTGGCCTGCCTTTTTCCAAATGGAGCTCTTTAGTTTTTGCAGCTGTGGATCGGTTGTTGAACTACTGTAGTGATCTATAGATGAGTTATTATTGTTGGGTGGATATGCATATGGGTTGGAATAGTCTGGATAACTATCCATCAGCGTAGACTGCTCTTGCAGTTTGGGAGTTAATTCGCCTTTATGCGGTGGTAAATCGGACATGTTTAGAAAGAGAAAGAATAAGAAAGAAACAGAGCTTGATATCTATGATATAGCTGCATAAAACTTAGCTATGACGTAAATGAAACCAAGACTAACAAGAAATGATGTTTATAATAATTGATAATGGGGAGGTGATATAAACGTAATTAGTGTAGTCTTCGTCATTAAAAGCAACACCGAAGCTAGTGCTATTGGGATAGAGTGCTATGATATCACCAATAAAAACGAGCTCTTGGATATCATAATAAGAGATACGGCAACGGGCGTGAAATTGTGTACATCTTTTTTTTTCCATAGCTTCTCCATAAATGAGTACTTTATACGTCCCGCCCTCATGTATTTTTACTCACTATGTTATGTCAGTTCATATCTAATCCAAACAAAACGCTTCTCTTTTCGTACAATTTAGAGATTCAAACTATATGCTTGGTACAGTTTTTATTGTAGTCATAAAAAAAATCATTCATTTTGTCTCTTTCTTCTTTTAATGTGATAATACGAAGATTTTAAGCTGTCAGTTGATTTGTAGAACTTAAACAAACCTACTGCTTTTCCTTTGTTGAAGATGTACTTCCAGTTTTTGTTTTTTCCAGGCCCTCATGTATTTTCAATAAACTGAGCACCTTCTTCAGTGTACATGGCTGTCTGCTTGCTTTCTTTTTCACTGTCATCTTCTAAATCTCTTTCTAGTTGCTTAATTGATAAGATGCTTTCTTCTGCGCAACTCTTTGTCTTTTTGTTGCCTTCTTGTCCTTTGTTCTCTTCAATTATTTTTTCCAAGTTTCTTTTTACTTGTTTTAAATGATGAAAAACTCTTGAGTTGGTGATCTTTTTGGTGTCTTCTCTTGACAGATATCCTCTGCAATTGAAGATAACATTGTCATGGCTGCGTTAGACTCAAGATGATATGGTATTTTACATTCAGTGCGTATAATGAAACATCCTAGGACTGTCATTAGATTTAATGTTGGTTTATAAAAGTGACTGGGGACAGTTTCCGGAGTCATTGCCACACACTGCTTTGCCCAGAACTTGGAACTAGCTTCCAGAAAAAGCCCGCACTCACTGGAGGTGAATTCCCCTTTAAATGCAACGCTGGAAAAAGACTTGGTTACAGCAACAAGAACGATGGGTAGCATTTTGTAGCGGCAGTATGCATTAGGTGAGCACTTGATTAGCCGTAGCATGAATATTTGGTCAATGTTATACACTCTTTCCGGAAAGTAAATTCGCCTGTGATCGAAAATATATGCGCCCAACGGTGAGAACAAAACTCATGCTGTACGAAATGCAAATTCGTCGTCGTCAGGAATATTTTCCTAGTACCAGCCTTGACATCTATGGATACACTGTATTTCCAAAAAATAATGAGACTGAATGTCGTGCTTTCCAAATTTAGATGTCGTATTGAAACCGTTGTAATGTTATCAGAGTAATAACAAATACAAAAAGAATATGGCTCACTATCCCATTTGACAGTAATATTAATAGGTGGGCTGCCTTGGAGTTGAAATTAACTTAATATTAGAAATTGCCCTCTTTAATCTCTTTGTAAAAGTTTAAGTTCTTTATTCGGTTTTTCTATATAGTCATATTTGGCAATGCATATCCTTGAATAATCACCATGTAGATTTCTCCTATTTGATATGATTTCTTTGTTCCAGGTACCTGATCCTGAAGCTTGTTTGAAAAAGAAAAACATATAAAAACCCATTTTAATTGGGTCCTTTTTTTGCTTCTTTACAGCAGTTATCAAATGTCCCTCTGAGTGTTCAAAGATTCACTAATCAAAACTAGCCTGTCCTCATGGTCCTTGCTCTGACTCGCTTATCCCGCTCTCTTTGCTCTCTGGCTTGTACCTGGAGCGTTCTCCCAATTGCCTCTTCTTGTGCTCTGGGTTCTCTCTGTCCTCCGTTCCTTTTTTTTTTTTTTTTGTTTAAACAATCCTGGGTAGTTATCGCTACCCTCCCCAGACTGCGCCTTGGCGGTAAGTAAAACTAATATTAGGATATGTGCTCTAATACTAACATACTTCTTCTCTCTTTTTCTACATATACTCATTATCTCCCTCTCTCTCTCTCTTTTGACATGATGTCGTTTTATTCAAACGTGATTTTCTTTGTCGTCTTTTTACGTAAAAATATAGTATGATAAACGAGTATACCTAGCGCAGTGGTGTTCTTCCCTAAACTATTTCTTAATTCTGCAGCCAACAAGTAGCTGTCTTTACAGAGTACACACAATATGATTAGGCATCATAATGAAGTACTTAGAGGCACTTTTGCTATTTCTGAGAGATATGGTTAGACACACCGGTAACGGTAACGATGAGAGATAAGGCAGTGACGGTGACGGTAAAGCAGTGGCGTGTAATTATTGGCAAACATTTGGTGCACTCAAAAATGCACTCAAAAATAGGCTAATGCTAGGAGCGCTTCCTTGGGGCGTTATCTATGTTGTCATTACGACTTCACACTACCAAAGTCTAACCTAAGGCTGTTCAGTCCGCTCTCTGATATAAAATACGTATATACCATAATTGTGCATGATTGACCTTGGTTCTTTGTTGATCAAACTGACAACATAAAATTAGAATAAAAAATAACAACATTTCTTTTTTATTTCTTTCTTCTTCTTGAAAAGACACAGTTCAAGATGGCAACTTCATAGACTCATGTTTAGCTTGACGCTATACATTGAAAAGCTTTGTTGGGCGACATCATAGGTAGTGCCCGTAGCATTAGTCTATTTTTGAGTGCACCAAGTGTTTGCTTAATTATTTTGGTCGTTTTAGTTTCCTTCCTTTTTTCCTGATAGCACAGTATCCATTCAATACTGTAAGTTAACTAATTTAGTTTTGTATATATTCAGGAAACTAATTACTTGCAAAACTCGTTCCAACTTAATCCAAGATACAGAAGATTTCAATCTACCTTAAAACTGGAGACCAGGTACAGATCTGATGAGTAAGATATTGCTTTGTGAAGCCAAGATCATAGATCCTGTTGTTCACTCTTTAGTTGATAGTGCATTTTATTGTTCGCATAAAAATACTGTATCCATCTAATACGCAAGTTGCTTATAGGTGCAGATGTTCTCGACAATAGCTACTCTGTAGCTCAGACTGAATGGGCGGAAGGTAGCAGGTCAGATGTGATTTACACATCACAAACTACGATAGAACCCCTACCCCTAATCCTGATAAAGCTTCAATACTGTGATTTTATTAATTATTGACGTTAGTTTTATAAAATTTGTCGTAAAATAAAAAAATCATTTACGTAAAAAGACGACAAAGAAAATCACGTTTGAATAAAACGACATCATGTCAAAAGAGAGAGAGAGAGGGAGATAATGAGTATATGTAGAAAAAGAGAGAAGAAGTATGTTAGTATTAGAGCACATATCCTAATATTAGTTTTACTTACCGCCAAGGCGCAGTCTGGGGAGGGTAGCGATAACTACCCAGGATTGTTTAAACAAAAAAAAAAAAAAAAGGAACGGAGGACAGAGAGAACCCAGAGCACAAGAAGAGGCAATTGGGAGAACGCTCCAGGTACAAGCCAGAGAGCAAAGAGAGCGGGATAAGCGAGTCAGAGCAAGGACCATGAGGACAGGCTAGTTTTGATTAGTGAATCTTTGAACACTCAGAGGGACATTTGATAACTGCTGTAAAGAAGCAAAAAAAGGACCCAATTAAAATGGGTTTTTATATGTTTTTCTTTTTCAAACAAGCTTCAGGATCAGGTACCTGGAACAAAGAAATCATATCAAATAGGAGAAATCTACATGGTGATTATTCAAGGATATGCATTGCCAAATATGACTATATAGAAAAACCGAATAAAGAACTTAAACTTTTACAAAGAGATTAAAGAGGGCAATTTCTAATATTAAGTTAATTTCAACTCCAAGGCAGCCCATCTATTAATATTACTGTCAAATGGGATAGTGAGCCATATTCTTTTTGTATTTGTTATTACTCTGATAACATTACAACGGTTTCAATACGACATCTAAATTTGGAAAGCACGACATTCAGTCTCATTATTTTTTGGAAATACAGTGTATCCATAGATGTCAAGGCTGGTACTAGGAAAATATTCCTGACGACGACGAATTTGCATTTCGTACAGCATGAGTTTTGTTCTCACCGTTGGGCGCATATATTTTCGATCACAGGCGAATTTACTTTCCGGAAAGAGTGTAGCAACATAGAGTCAATAGAGGTGACAGGATTTCCAAAAAGAAGGGGTGGTCCAATAAACTTTTCCACCAGAGCATTACCTGGCGTTGAGATAATACCGAGGCTGAGCCAGCAGTGATGAAAGAACATACAGCTTAATTTACTGGCTAATGATGGGAGAGAGGAAGCATCAAGAACAATACTCAACTAGAAAATAATCATAAAGTATTTCAACTTTAATGCGTCAGGTAACCCTTGGCTACTTTATACACATAAAAGAAAACGCGACAGTTGAGGGATGTGTCCTAGCGGATATTAAAGTAACTATTGAATATAATGCAACTTCAACTTTATGCCATGTATAAATATCCCCTTGTCTTTTATGCACAAAAAAAAAAAAAAAGATATGCAGTGACGCGAATATTTAATGCCAATTCTTTCCTGCAACAATTTTTTTTTCTTAAACAGTTCAAGACGATGACACGAGGATTGATGATTGTAGTTGAAGGATGTGACCGTTCAGGCAAATCAACACAATGTGAGCTACTTGTTCACAACTTGAAATCTCGTAATATAGATTCTGAACTTGTCAAATTTCCAGGTAATAGACATCTAGTCATGTCTTGTAATGTCCTGTCCTGACCTTGTATTTGAATAGATAGAACAACTCAGACTGGAAAAATGATTGACAGTTATCTGAGACAGAAAAGCGACCTTGATGACCACGCTATCCATTTATTATTTTCTGCAAACCGTTGGGAAGCCATGTAAATAATAGATAATACCAAAAAGGAAATATGTTTCTCTAAGCAATTGTCTCTTTTTTTTTGCAGGAAATCTATTTCAGAGAAACTCTTAGCTGGCAAAACCCTCGTGATTGATCGATATGCTTATTCAGGTGTTGCCTTCTCAGTTGCAAAAGGATTGGACTTTGATTGGTGTAAGCATCCTGACGTTGGTCTTCTTTCACCAGATCTCGTCTTATTTCTGGACTTGTCGATCAATGAGGCAGAGAAGAGAGGAGGATTTGGAGAAGAGCGATATGAGAAGAGAGACTTGCAGATTAAAGTCCGAACCGAGTTCAGAAAGCTAAAAGATGATAGTTGGAAGGTAATAGCATCTCATTTTTTTTATATATATGAAGGTTAATCACCCAGAATAGTTTATTGATGCAAGTTCAAGTATGGAAAAAGTAGAACAAGACGTCATGAAGATCGTCTTGGATGAGATATCAAAACCTCGAAAAGAGCTTCAATACAATTTATGGAAACATTAACAAATCATACTTTACACATAAAATCACGGTTTATTTATCAAGTATATTGTCTCATTCGATCCAACTCTTTATGTACATCTTTCCTACTGATCGTAGGTCGTCTATGAGGTTCTTCACGGCCATTGGACTGCGGTAAACCAGTGAGTAAAGGAGACGCGGTAGGTGAGGCAGCTCCACCAGAAGGTCCCTTTTTGGTTAAAAGCGATTGGAAGAAATTGGCAATGATTTCGTGTGAGGGACCACTTTGTGGAGTGGCAGCCGCTACAGGTGAGGGTATTGTATTGGATGCAGCTGTTGACGTAGGGGTCGTACTTCCATTTGTAGATGTACCATTGGTTGCTACTATGCCTTTCAGCAAACTCTTGTCTAAAGTAAGCTCCTGAATTGATAAAGTAAATAAGCATATGTGTACACACTATATCAATGTATTTTACTTTTTTGTTGGGATCAATTCGCGTTAGATCAATAGCTGTGGAAGTGATACCAATAGGACCGACTAGACCAGGTTTACTATTACCGTTTTTGCGCATAGTGTCATTTGTCTTTTGAAGCGTTTCAAAGTGTCTCTCATAAAATGCTTGCTCATCTTCACAGACCGTGACAGCAGAGATATGTTGAGGCTGTCAAACAACAGAATGAGCACTTTTTTTATGATTTCATTTCTTTGTTTTACCTGATTACCAAGATCATCATTAGGAATGGCTTCTTCATAGATACCCAAGGCACCCGATGTATTTACCGGTTGATGTCCATCTGCCAAGGCATCTATGTTTTCATCCCAGCCTTCTGACAGGCTTTCACAATCAAATCCCTCTCTTAGCACTTTAATCTTTCCCCAGGAATCCCATCCGGAAGGTACCAGGACGGTCTCACGTTCGATGACCTGAGCTTTGACATTGAATGGATATGTTTTGTTATTGTTGGACAATAGACGATGCAACATGTATTCACGAAGATGATGATAGGTATGAGGTTGATAGCTGGAAGTATAGAATAAAGCGGCTCCATCTAAAAGAAAGAAGGTTAATCATGCTTGTGTATATTCATTTCTTTTCTCTATCTATTTTACATTTCATGCAAATGCATCGTAAGCATTGTTGAATGAAATCAAATTGATCTTCGTTGTAATCGTGTGTTTGCTCCAGTACATTCATTGCGTCACTCTATTATAAATTTTTTACTTAAAAGAGTCATGTTTATATATAAATATAAAAATACCTTGCAGCAAACAACAATGATAGGTATACCAAGGTTAGTAGTTAGACAACCTTGAGTCAAAGGTAGGACGACTTGATCAGCATGATTGGATGTAGCTGTATTCAAGTTGGTCAAGGTCGTGTTGGTTGTGGCAATGGAACTTGTAGAAGTAGAAGCTGTCAAGATCATTCCGCTGGATGGCTCAGTGTATGTTTGTAAATAATGTTCCACTACATTATAAAATGTAAATATATGCGGTCCTGTAAGATTAACTTACATGTCTCTCTTAGCTCATCCATCATGGCTTTGCCTTGACTCCAAGCACCACTTGTATTCTCTTTACATATCTCATCTACGAGATAATTCGTAATATTTATCCAACGCATCAAAGTTTCCATAAATTTCCAGGGACGTGTCCAATCCAATAGAATGAGAACACAAGCATCTGCAACTGTTTCAGATCGTATAGCAAATTTCAAGAGTGGTAAAAATTCAGGGGAAGATAATCCCAGTTGATAGCAGCCCAGTCTTGCCACGGCTATAGAGATATATTTTAGCCCAGATGTATATATAAATATATATATATATATCATGTTTACCTTCATTTTCTTCGTCCTTGACATCTATAAACGAATACCCCAGAGCCAAATCATTTCGTTTCTCTTGAGAGTCAATAGGTGTTTTGATATTTTGGGTATAATGACTTTTGATATTGTTATTCACAGGTGCTGACTCGTCCACTGTCATTTTTGGTTGTTGTGGGCCAGGATCATTTCGTAAGTAATGAATCAAGGTTGATTTACCCACACCAGGTTCACCTTTTTTGAGAAATGAGAGGTTAAATAAAATAAGACATATTTTGAAGAATTACCAAGAATCAAGACATTTTTGGTAGGCACGACTTTAGTTGCAGCCACGTCTTTGAGAATACTTGACCAAATTTCGTCTTTCTCGGGTATATTGAGTACTTGCTGTTGTCCTGCAATAGAAGTAATAGAGACACTTTGTGAAGGCGTTACAGAATCCAGCATTTGGTACTATATATAAAAGGGTATCTCTGTGATATATATAAAAAAAGAGGGTATGATAAAAAAAAGAAGAAGAAGAAGAGAGAGAGAAAGAAGGGGAAAAAAATGTTGTCAGTTTTAAGTTGCACACACACACATATATATAAATATATATATATCTTACAGACATTTGATTAAAGAGCAATAAGAGAGCGATGAAATAACAAGCTACTTTTGTGCGTACATAAATTAGTATTTAGGACTACTTTCTCTCTTTTTCTCTCTTTCTTTAAAGAATATTTATGTTTTGACATGATTGTTGTATGTTACAGTCGCCAGTAAAAAAGTTAGATCAATTTTTGAGATCCAGTGAGAAGGACAAATTCATACTCCATCTTTACCCGGAAAGGACATGAAAGGTTCACTCCCCCTGAGCACATGTGCCTGACAAAAGAAGGCGGCAATACAAAGAGCTCGGTTGATTCATTGATAATAAACCTAAAGTCCCCTTTTTTGAAAATCTTAAGAAAGGGCATAAATCTATCTTTAGATTGTGTGTATAAGCTATAGAAGAGTTTGTAGGAGAGAAAAGTCCAAAAAAAGACCCTTGGTCATCCAATAAATATTGGGCCAAATACATTGAAAGTTATGGACTAAAGAAATACAAGTCAATTACTTGACGATGGAATAATAATCAATCAGCGCACGTCATATATATAAAAAAGCTTAATTTGGTCAACCTGTACTTCTTTTATCCATTTAGATATTTCTACAATGTACAGAAGAAAAAAGGTTGTCAAAGAAGAAAAGCCAAAGATACCGGACACGCTTGAAGGCTTTGGTTATGTCTTGAAAGAGAATGGAGAGATCAGAAGCAAGACAACAGGTAAGGAAAAAAAAGACGCGACATGTGTACTAATGACATACCATAGATGAACCATATGTATTTGAATATTTACCCAAAGACAGACCTTATAATGAACAACGTTATAAAGCATTTATTAGTAAGAATAATAATATTTAAAAAAAGACTGTAAATCAACACTCGTTTAGATCTCATTGGAGAGGAAGTAGAAAAGAGACTTGTAGAGGAGCCTTTTAATTTCCAAAAAAAGATCATTCCTGTCGATGCTGATCCAGCCAAGGATCCTCACTCCTATATTTACATGACGTAGATTACATCTGTATAGGACTAATACTTGTGTGCTAATTGAACTTATAGACCTAATGCTTTAACAACCACGGATAAATTGATTCTCTTTATTGCTGGCAACAATACAAGGTAAATCATGATGAGTAACAAGAAATAATCCTTACACGCACTTTATAATAGAATTGGGCAATGGAGTAGAAGAGTGATGTGTGATGAAAACATCTATGTAAGGAATTTTTTTCAAAAAAAAGATATGTATTATAGATAAACTCATAATAAAACTTAAACAGGCAGGATCCGTGATGGATACAACCAGAAGAGTAAGAGAGAAAGGGTATGAAGTCATCATCTTCAATCCCAATGGGAATTACTGGTATAACAACAGAGCATGGGTAAGACAAGGTCAATATTTCCCACATGCAGTGAAATAATATTTATCAGGAATATCCAGAACCACATAGCGTCAACATTACACTTGTGCCTGGTAAGTACCAACAAAAAAGACAAAATACAGGCTTACACATAAAATAGGTAGTGAAAGCCCTGAAGAACATTGTCATTATGTATTTGACCATTTTATAAGGCAAGTTAAAACACGTGTATACGTCTGTTGTGTTTATTAAACACATAAACAACATAGACATGCCAAGGCGCAGAAATTGGCTGCATTGACACTTGACTGGGGAGGACATGCGTTAACTCAAGCTTTGGATGTAAACTGTACAGTTCTATACATGAATGTTTGATGTATATCCGATTTTAACTTACTTTATGTAGTTGCTGAATACAAGAATAGATTTATATGTACAGCCATGGCCAACAGTGTTCACTCGAGAGATATGATTAAGAACACTAGTCTTCGTACATGGTTATTTGATGTAATATACATGTATACATATTTTGATTGTAACTTAATAACCACTTTAACAGAACTGCGTCAACTGGACTGTGAGCCAAAAGGAAAAAGGAGGGATAATTACTGATCCCAGATTTGGCTGCACATGCATTTCGTCAAGTAAGGTTTCATCTATGTAAGCAAAAAAAGGACTCACCTTTTATATATATATATATATATATATATATAAATATCAATATAGATCAGGAAATTGCAGATTTCACTTTGACAGAATGCATAGATGATATCATGAACTTTATATTCGTCAAGATGGGAGACATTGAACCAGAAATAAAAGACGATGAAGATGAATTTGAAAATGATGTTACAGAGGAGCAACTGGAAGAACTAAAAGAGCATTTGGAAATCACAAGTATTCAATAACATCTCCTGCATTTTTTTGTTCTTGAATAAAGAATTTTTTTTTAGTTTAGTTGTTTAATGCATCATCCTGCATATGCGTATACTTTTAGTCATTTTCATCTATTTCTTTTTATAAAAAAAAAGTTGCTTAAAGAGAACTGTTTTTTATTTTTATTTTTTTTTTTTGGTTTGCATAGCATTGCCTTGCATTGCATTTATTTTGGTCAAACGAGGTAAAGATGTATATACTATCACAAGGCTTGACACTTGCTCTATCTATGAAACCATGTTTATTTCATGCTTTCGTTTATAAGGGAAAGGAGAAATAGTTTAAAAAGGTAAAAAAAATATTTTTTTCTTTAGCCCTCGGGTAACTCATCCGTAAATAGGTAGGTCTCAATATATGCAGGTAATGCCCGCTGCAGTAAATAGACAGATAATCAATTAAAGCATAGAGATACATGTAAACAATTAAAACATATTTTGCCACTTACACATTTATACTTTGCTTATAACAGAAAAAAAGAACTTTATTTTTTTTCTTTTGTCCCTTTTTTCTTTTTCTTTACTTACTCTTCCTTTCTTTTTTTTTTAATCATTCTACATATTTTATATATTTCAAAAATGTAAGTTTATTATATATTGCCACACATTTGACCCTTAATAAAATTCATCTGTTTAAATATATAAAGATGGAAGGCATCTATCCGAATAGTGTATATTCTTCATCCAACTCAACCAACAGCTACATGATATCCTCTCCAGACTTTCGTTCGTCTTCTTTATCAGAGAGTTCTCACAGCAGACCTTATGATAATGCAACACAAGACGATCATCGACAACATGAAACTCCTAGCTCTTTAGGATTATCTTGGAATTCCTCTTCGCCACTACCTCCCCCATCCCGTCCCCAGGCAATCGGATATCATAATTATAACACATCCTTTACCATGCCTCCTCCCCAACGGCCCAAGTTGACTACAACCGTCTGGGAAGACGAAGGCACAATCTGTTACCAAGTCGACGCCAAGAGCGTTTGCGTAGCTCGTCGCCAAGGTAACCCTTGCCTTCCCACATCAATATAATGACTCATCTCTTATAGATAATGATATGATCAACGGCACTAAACTGCTCAATGTCGTTGGTATGTCTCGAGGTAAACGAGATGGCATCTTGAAGAACGAAAAAGGTCGCGTGGTCGTTAAAGTAGGAGCAATGCACCTCAAGGGCGTCTGGTAAGTTTCTTCAAGTTATAAAACCGATTCATAACACTTTTTATGTGTAGGATAACCTTTAGTCGAGCTAAAGATTTAGCCACAAAATTCAGAATATTTGATATTCTTTATCCTCTATTTGTCGAAGATCCTTCCATTTTTCTGTCAATACCCCCTCCTCCTCCATCCTCTTCATCTACAACAGCGCCCACGAATACGAATTTGCCATTTATGCTGCCATCCAAAGGCTATTACAAAAATGACTATCAGTTACAGCAATGGGGGAAATCCCCTCAGCAGCATTATTTGCCTAGTATCAATCAAGAAAGTAAGTGTAAATAACAAATAAATATGTATATAAGCCAACATTATTTATATAGTGACCATGCGTGCACTGTCTCCTACAGAGAATCATAATCATAATAATCATCACCATCATCATGACAACCATAATCCAGAAAACGGTAGTATGTACCTGATCAATCATCCTCACGACTATCGCTTAAATAGAAATCAACCTCCTTATCATGTACATGATAATCCTTCTCATTTCGCTCCAGTCTATCAACGTCGATCTTTGATGGATGGAAAAGAGGAATCAGAAGAACAAAGACAGATCGGATTTCCTTCAAGTCCACCACCCGAAGTGAAATATTATAATAATAATAATAATAATACCTTTGGTAAGTATAAATATTTATATATTGATCACCACATTAATATCTCCACAGGTCCTCCTTCTTCTTCTCAACCTGAAGAACAAGGCAAAAACTCAAGAAAGAGAGCATCTACAATCATGAATAGCAATCCAAAGCGTATAAGAAGTGATAAAGAATTCTATTAAGAAAGGCCTATATTTTACATATAATTATTATAAAAAAAAGCAACATGTTTATTTACAAATTTAATAAAAAGAAAAGCTAAATAGCATTATAACCTTCAGCATTCATATCTGCATTAAGTACACCTCTGAGTAATCCAATAGCGGCTATAAAGAATGAGCCAAAGGCAACACCCACCATGATCATACTTGGTCCCTCACTTGCAACCAAGTTGGGATACATCACATTGAGCTCATAGACAGCATTCTGATACATGACTGAGCTGAGAGCGATCAGTAAGAGAGCAAGTACAGCGGATGAGGCTGCCAAGAAGCCACGTGTATAGTGTTGGTCAGTATATTTATGAGGTTGATACCATTTCCAAATTCCCAAGAAGAGGGAGACACCACTACAGAGCAAACAAAGTACAGCTGCTGGAAATATCTTGGGATCATGTGCTGGATTGGGCGCTGCTCCAGGATTCAGATCAGTATCTGGACTGACGGCATCGGTAAATAGTCGGGGATAAGTGATGTTGAGACTGTTGCTGATGGAGACATCTAATCAAAGGAGAATGAGATGGATGATGGTCATGATTATAAATATATATATATGTATACCTAATGGCACTACAAGAACGTCATGACCATAACAGTTTGTTTGTCCATCGTCAATACAATATCCTCTCCAGCCATAATAAGCTGACATGGGTGATCCTTTATAACTGGGTGCATCTGTTACTTTAACAAAATAAAGACTTTTTGATCCAGGTGTCTGACAACCAATTAAACATAACAAGATGAGTAGAAAACCTAAAAAGGTGAAAAAGAAGCCTGTTCGACTGAACGGTTCTTTTTTAATACGAAACTTTTTCATTGATGAAAGAAAGACAAAAAATCTTTCTTTTTTTTATTATAAGTGTATTTTAAGGTGCATTTCTCTCTCTCTCTCTTTTTCTTTCATATACGCACAAGAAATAATTAAGGGGAGAATAGACTACAAGAGGGTATACATGAACAATAAAAAGGTTTTCCTTTGTATGTGTATCACATTAAAGATAAACATTGAGCATGTATGTAATTTACTGGTACATAAATGAATAGCGCCATTTCTCCCTCTTTTTTTTTTTATTGACACAAAGTAAAACCTTATTGAACCACCCAATTAAGCAAATGACGATCCCGAGGAGGGGAAACTCTCTCTCTTGTTTAGCTTTAGATTGGAGGCGAATTTAGATCAATTAACTTTATTGCTTTACGTTTCTATTGTTAAGCATAATCGTTTTGTCGATCTTCATGGTAAATAATCACGCCTAAACAAAACATCTACCTGTCCTACCATCCATACAACAAAGCCAAAAAAGCCAAAGAATTACTGAAAATGACGGAGGGTATGCTTGATATGTATTTTATAGTGGAGAATACTTTCTTTTAACCTGATAAGAATAACATTGACAACATTTAATAATGCTCATCTTTTTCTTTTTATTAGGAATCTTTCTTTGCATATAAGAGGCATAAACACTGAAATAAGCTACAAAGACGATCCAACGAAATCATTTTTGTTATATATAAAAATAGCATATTCATGAATTTCGTAAACAGATACATATATGAAATTGAGGCATTTTTAAGGTCCTCATTATTACTATCAAATCCAAGCAATGAATGAAAGCATACACTTATTTTAAAAACATCATAAGAATATGTTACGTTGTCAAAAGTAACTGCAGCTGGAGACATGCAAGTCTATGAAAAAAAAAAGGAGGCTTTAAATTAAATTCATTTATTAGAGCTGTTGGCATAATCGTCTTATAAAACAACTCTAAAAAAATCACCTCGTCCACAAATAAATTTAATTGGTCTCCATTTAAGTTAAATCATTGTATTATTGTTGCTAATAACAACAACAACTCCGAATCTCGTTTTTCTTTTCTCTCTCTCTTTTTTTATAATTTTATTATGGACTCTTCTTCAGGAACAAACGAAAGGTGGCGTACGAAAAAGCAATCGATCACTCAACGCCATGTTGATAAAGAACTACAACGTATCAAGAGTTTAGCTGTCGTCTCTGTACTAAATAAAGCCTTTGAGGACCCAAACGCTACACCCACTGAACAACAACCACAGCCTAAAAAGTTGACAGACAGCCGTTCTCGGTCAACATCCTCTGGCTCACAAGATAAGGACTCTACCTTTAACCCAACTGTACGCAGAAAATCGGATTTTAATGCAACAAAGTTACCACCTCATATGATACCTACTACTGAAACGATACCCAGTTCTGAAAAGAGACAACTTGCTGAGCTTCAGGACAAATATGAAGATACACTCAAGGAACTAAGTACGGTCAAGTCACGGAGTGAACAACAGAGTCAGCTGTTGATGATGCAAGGCGCTCTTATCGAACAGCTATCAGAACAAATTGAATACTTGACTGAAGAAAACCAAACACTAAGAGCACAACAGTCTGTAAGCGACGTGATCGACATTCGAGACGTACAACGAGAAATAATCGACTTACGGCAGATACTGGAAGAACTGAATACGGCCAAGGATGAGTATGAGATGATGGCCGTCTCGATTAGTGATAGGCTAGAAGAAAGCGAAGTTAAGATGGAGGATATGGAGCAGTCAGCAAAAGAACTCAAGAAACAATGTCAGTCACAGTCAATGTATATTGAGGCCAAGGTAGAGACACTGATAAACCAGCTGAAAGAAAAAGATGAAGTCGTCAATAAAATGTACGAGCAAAAGATAAAGCAAATGTACCCAAGTAGAAAAAGCGAAAGCGTCATCTCGACATCAAGCATGGCTTCAGATAAACAAGATGAAGAAGAAGAATACACTGACCGCGCATCCGCTCGTTCGTCTGTCGCCTCTAAAAGCTCGCAACAAAGAAGAAGGTCGCATATCGCTCGTTGGAAAGGCGTAGCGCTCCCTCCTGCATCTCCTCCTCCTTCGGCACCTCTACCGCCTATACCTGTTGAGTCACCTAATACCTCATTTAGACCCAGGTCAGCTGTGACCGAGAGCACGTCGTCGTCCTCCCGACTGCCTGTGTACAAACACATGTCGGTGGATGCGGTGGGTGGACCTCAATCATTTTCAAGTCTACATGAACTAGATAAAGAAATATCGGATGCAATGTACTATAAGGAGTTTACAGATCAATTACAAGCAAGATTATCCGTGTCTAAAGAAATTGACGATTTACAAAATGCTGTTTGGAAGCCAAGTGATTATGATGAAATACAAAGAAAGATAGAATCAAAGAATTGGTTAGATCAAGATGTTCATCCAAAGGACCAAAGTGCCTTCTGGAAAGGCATGAAAAAGAAGTTGAGAGTGTAATAATAATAAAGTATATTTTTAGTATCTTTTTTTTTTTTTCATCTCTCTGAACAAATAAGGAATATTCCACTATTTACAGTGATTTGCGTTTAAAATTCAATAGCGGGGCACCGATTAGTACAAGAGGTTGAAGATGTCGCTGACAGCACTTAGCCAGCATCAAAAGATACAACAACTGCCTAGTTTGTTAAGTTTATGAGTGAACTACTTGATATAATGGATCTTGAAAAAAAAAAAATCAAAGCTACAATATATCAGTAATGAATCTTAAAGAAATATATTTGCTTAACTTGTCATTTTTAATATTTTTTTTGGCGATATGAAAGACTTGACATACAGCTGTCGTCTTCTAGGAGGAGAGCCAGGAGCAGATTTCATTCTGAATACTTTCAAGCATTTTTCCGCACTGTTACTTATTAACACCTAAATATATAAGATGGTTTAG
>NW_019671934.1:12469-16451 GCF_002708625.1 Rhizopus microsporus ATCC 52813 | reverse complement strand
AAAAAAAAAAAAACATGATACATGGTATTACATTTAATTTGATCATCGTGTCGAACACATCGTCAAGTCTGTTTAAATCACGAGCATTGTGAGGGAGGAGAAAAGAGCCGATTTCAAACAATCGATATACTTTCGTATACACTAGGTCCATAGCAAACACATTAGCGTGGTGTCCTATTGAAGTTGTACTTTCATATTAGTAGTTGCTTTTCTTGCTAACTAGTAAATAATATTATTACCTCCTATCAAAATGCCAAACACGGGTGTATCTTCTGGAAAGTCTTTTTTCAACATCAGATCCACTTCATCCTTCATTAGGTTTGCTAGTTTGGTAAAGTCGGGATGGTGTATTTGATCTTCAGATACAATTTTGGGACTTTTGATTTCCATTTGCAGAATTTGCTGCCCGTGCTCTTTATAAACTACTTTTAGACCACCATCTGATATTCTACCATAAACTCCCCTTCTTTCTTTGCTGCCTTCAGATTCATCATCATTGCTTAAAATAAAGAGTAATCATTCAAAAAACACTGTTTTATTTGTCTTGTTCATAACAAAGGTTCTTACCCAAACTGTTTCAAGTATTTATTTTCTCTCAAGAAAGGTGATAGCAATGGAGTAACAAACTTCTTGATGAAGAGGCCTTCATTGTAACGGGGAGAGGGCGGCGAACCGTGTTCATTTAAACTAAGAAAAAGACAACTATTAATAATAATCTGACAGCATACTCTAACTAGAACAATGTCTTACAAATTTACAATAGATTGGCACATTTTTTCTTTCGCCCCTTCTTCGTCAAACATCAAATTGTTTGCCATACATTTTGCTTTCTTAATGTCTTTCTTTGCAAGCTGCAGTTGTAGAAGCAATTGATCATTGTTGACAAACAATTATAAATTATATTCGTTATGGTAAATTACCTTGTATATCTTCCTTAATTTTTCAACTTCAAACTTATCGAGTTCATCTAAATCGACTTCTTCTCCAACATCATACTTCTCTTCCAATTCTTGAATCATCGCTTTATGTGTACTTTCTGAAATGCCATTATATTTGTTGTGTTTAGAAGATATGAAAAAAATACCGTTTATTGCTCTACAAGCAACAGAAAGTTAATTTACTACACAAGAAGGGTTGGTGCAATAACAATTTCCAATTCTTCAATACAGCTTTGCAGTTTTTTCCCTTTTGCTCCTTCTTCTTTACATATCTTCCTAAACTGTAACAGCTCTTTACTAACATCATTCCCATGAACACACCACTTAAACTTTGTAGTCAGTATACAGAGAACATAAAAAAGTCTCTTTTCTCTATTATTTTTACCTTGACATATTCAAGTACAGGTTCGTCTGCAATCGGCCTTCCTTCCAAATAATGGTACATCTAAAAAAGGACACATTTATATACCATATATGTTTATAATAACTTGCATTACTTACTGTTTTTACTCTTTTATTTTGGACTTGTGCAGTGACGGATCCAGTGGGTTTGGATTCATCAGCGGTTTGGTTAACAGCAGTTTTGTCAGTAGTGACAGCGGCGGTATCGACAGTAGTAGGTTCATCTAAAAAAAAAAAAAAAAAAAAAAAAAACCTTCAGTAAGTTCATTTGTTGTACCTCTTCTACAACTGAGCTGTGGGACCTCTTGTGAATATGCATAGTTCCAGTACCAAAGCTGAAGTAACGAAACTTGCTGTTGCTGAAGTTGTTGTTGATCGTGACACTTGGTTCGCTTTGCTTTCTCTCGCTGTGATGTATGTAAAAGTAACTTAATATATTGCACAACGCTACAAATGTCTTTCATAATTTTACGTCTACGTTATTAGGCTTTACTACTAGAGTTTTTAGATAGTCTTTGATTTCATTATCCTTTAAAGATACACTAATGCCGTTAAGACACTGGTTATATCGCTTGGCCAGAACGTCTGAGACATTAAAATGACCTCCTCTCTGTTTGATAATATAGGATTTGTAGGTCTCGAAATTCCAATCAGAGATTTTGTATTGTGAGAAAAAAAGCAAGTCGCTTTTGCTAGGTATAGCGATGTAGCGATCAAGATTAAGCATTTGTAAAAGCAGAAGAGTGGTAAGAGCAAAAGAATTTTTAGGGCAAAAGAGTTTTCGGAATAAAAGAATTGTATGGGAACAAAAGAGCTGCAAAAATAAGAAGGATAACACTTAGTGCAATTCAAATTTCAATTAGAGCAGGCAGAAATGCGTCGTTTGGCTAATGTTAGGCGCACGCCCTAAAAATGGAGTTTTGCTCTTTGCACAGCACATCTGCACAGCATTTTCACAATAGTAGCGTAAGCAATTCAATTTGCACTGGACAAACCACAACTACACAACACTATGTACATCACTGAAGTATAATGGAGGTATGTGTTGATGGGCCTGTAATAATTTCTTTATTATGTTGAGAGAGGATTCGTTATTCACTTTATAACAGGATTATTGCATGAATTTATCACGGCCAATAAGAATTGGGCATGACGCGTATATAAGAATAACGCATTTTGTGGTCACTTTTCTTTTGCTTTTCTTTGCCTTCAAGTAGCATTTTACGACAAGATGAAGCTCTTATAAGGTAAATACGATAGATATGCTGTTTGCTGTGTAAATCGAATTGTTTACGTCACTAATTGGGAAAATGATGTGCAGATGTACAGTGCAAATAGCAAAACCCTAAATTTCTGCTCTGATACAAGATAATGACCTCAATCCTACCAACAGGGTTCTGCTGATCATTCGGAACATGTAAGCCTTTTAGGATACGAAGGTTTTTCAAATAAAAATTCAAACCGTTGATAGGGTGAAAAAAACTACCTCGTCATGCCGTTGAAGACGGGCCCAAGGAAACTGAATTAATCACAAGGCATTTGGAAGCGATCCTGGCTCCTCTTTTCGAGGATTTGGATAACAACATTGTTTTTTCGATGATAAATAAATAATTTCGGTGGGAAGGAAATGGGTATTGCAGAGAAGAGTGAGATTTGACATCCATAATGCAAATTGAAGAGGACATCTGTCAACGACAAGGAAAAACAAGCTACTACACGACCTGATGCCTCGATCAATATCATACATGGAGCATCCTTGAGTAAACGAATTGGCTGCGGCGAGGTCAAAGCCGAGTATCAGGCTTCCAATCATCGGTTGGCTGGCATTGATCTGATGCGCATCACAGTGTTGGCCAAGGCTGCACCCGATAAACACAGGTTGAAAGCCATCTTTGCCTTCATTATTGTCGGTAAGCTTCGATTGCGTTTCATCGGTTATTCGCATCTTCACCTTTCTTTTTATCATAGGCAAATATACCACTTTTTGCATCCTTAATCGCGCCCAAACGTATCTGTATACCATGTGTGAAATCGCACACATCCAACCCCCTTTAACCCTTGATCATGTGATGTTCTTTCTTTCACAAGTGAATAAGGTTGCCAAGACCATTGCCTGCTTCCAGCACACCACAAATAGCGGCAACCAAAATCATGTAAACGACTCAACTACACTCATTGATAACATGCTCTATCATTCCACGGCTCCCAAATTATCGCGCAAGCGAAAATCGATTGCAAGCCATTACAACCATTGATCACCCTCCCTTCTCCTTTTGCGAGCATCCCCTTTCCTTTGTGAATATCTTCCCTTTTTGGATACACCCTCCTTCAACTCCCAAAAAAAATAAAGTACAGCCGATCGTTTTCTTAAATTTGGCCCTCGTTCATTTGGTTTCAAACCGATTGTCGCAACGAATGCACTCGATCGACATTGTTGCAACAAAAGGAACAATTTTAAAAAATAGCTGGAAAGGAAGGAGTGCTTTTTTTTTGTTGCACACGGAAAGGTGGTGACGCATCCAGCAGCTTTAAGCAGCTACTTTTTTTTTTTCAGTTGGGTTCGAGGAATTGTCATGACACCATCCCTCCTCCTGGATCAATCTCACTTAGGCCAGAGGTGGCATGATTTCATCGATTTCCAG
>NW_019671934.1:9002-12369 GCF_002708625.1 Rhizopus microsporus ATCC 52813 | reverse complement strand
TTTGACACCAATGCCCTTTTTTTGTAGAATGATAACTTCTTCAGAGTACCTGCCTATTACGATATTTGCCCAAGCATTTATGAGAATGTCTAACAACTCCTTAGTTTCTAGATATTAGATACTTCATTGATCCGGGTCATCAAAGTTTCCTTCTCGAGAAACTTATTGGGCTTCACTCTACTTTTGACCATTGACCAGAAATGCTCGATTCAATTGAGTTCAGGAGAATATGGAGGTAAATAAGCGCAGTAGTAACCGCGAAATTTTACGTATTTGGCTATGTTGGCTGATGTATGGATAGGAGCATTATCCATCACGAGGTAATGGCCTTTCATGTGTGGATAACGATCCATTTCATCCATTGTAGCTTTTAGAAAGCTGATATAGTGTCCCGTAACCGTTCCTTTGCTCATTTGCCCAACGCCATCTCTCCGTTTTCTCCTTTTATTAGATGGAGGCTGAGGAAGTCTAAGGCTACATTTGATTAGACCTTCAGCAGAAATCGCGCCTAAAATTGTTGTTGTTGTTGCTCGTGTTTTGGAAACTGTGGCCACTACCGGTGTGCCTTTCTTTGGCCATGCCATGCTACGTTTCAAATTAACATGAAAAGCAGATTTATCCAGAAAGATACAGTTTCTCGTAAAATCCATGTCTGTTTTTTCCCACTTACGAATCCAATTCAATCGCGCTTGAATCTTTTCTTCGTAGTTCCAATCTATGGGTTGAAATCGAGCTTTTTTGAGAGACAAATTGCAATATTGTTTTACAAAATCAAACAAATTCGTTTTAGATACTTTTAATTCTGTAAATGTTTGCTTTAACTTCTTCATTACTTCGTCTAAGACGACGGAAGGATTTTCATCAATGTACTCGAGAATAACGTTTTTGTGTTCCTCATGGAGAATACATGGGCGGTCAGTCTTTCTCCGTTTCTCAAAGATACTGTCAAGATCTCTCTCGTATTACGCAGCCTGTTTTTGTTCTGTACGAACGTAGATCCCAAGCTATTTTGAAGCAGCGACTGCACTCAGGCACTTCCCAAACACCAACTTGAAGAATCTCATTTTATCGTGATTTGAATAGCGGGTATAATTTTGCTTTACTGACGTCTCCTTCATAACAACATCACAATTACGATTTGCATTATCTCTACTTCTTTCTCGCTCTCCAGAAGCAGTTGAGCCAAATATCGTGTATGAGAGCTCAACGTTTCAAGATGGAGCTGCTCCTCATCGATAATATAATTCATTGGTTCAGGTCTGCCATACTCATCGACAGCAGCAGCTTTCCCCTTCTCAAATAAGAATTGAATTTCCATAACCTGTGTTTTCTGATGTTGTTATGAAAAAGAAATAAAACAAAGAAAAACATTTGCGTGCTCTTTTATATCCAAAGAGGCCAAGGCTTGTACTACAAGCAGTAGGGCGTATGATTTATCAGCCAAGACGAATTTACATTTCACACAACACGGATTTTTGTTTCTGTCATCAGATGAATTGATATTCCTTCAGGGAGAATTTATTTTTCGTACAACCTGAATTTTGTTCTCGCAACTGGAAGAATTTACTTTCCTGAAAGAGTGTATTTATTGCTATAATCCTTAAGTATCCGTAACAAAAGGTCCTATTAATAATATAAAATCATTGATAGTAGTTTGACAGCATGCAGTGCATAGCAATACATCAATTAATAGTTCATAATAAATAACGCTTGATTATACAAATGCAGGACATTTTCTTATAGTGCACGCACTACATTTGGGACTGCATATTAAAAATGTAATCTGTAATGCGCCTAACATTGGCCCATCATTTATTCACCACAATAACCAAAGACTTGGACTAGCATTTATTGCTTATCGACAGCAGGGCAAGCCTATTAAGGAACTTTGTAAGATAGGAACTGCCCCGTCCGCTTAATCCTATAGCTAGGACTCTTTCCCAGTATCGACAGTAACTATTCAGTACTTCTGAATGGTGGTTATTGGATTAATATTGTTATTGTGCTGATTTTTATCAGATGCGTAATCAAACAATGACTTGGACTAGCATTTATTGCTTGTCGACAGAAGGGCAAGCCTATTAGGGAACTTTGTAAGATAGGAACTGCCTCGTCCGCTTAATCCTATAGCTAGGACTCTTTCCCAGTATCGACATAGCTATTCAGTACTTCTGAATGGTGGTTATTGGATTAATATTTTTCATTACGCATTTGATGAAGCCTGCTTGTTTTTGAAAAGTCAAGGATAAGTAATAATATATTGTTTCATTCAATAGTATTAATCTTCTGTTAAATTGTTCATAGCAATACGTCCTATTATTGACCTTTGCCTTCATTGATACAACTTGGAATCAATATAGACATAGTTCCTTTTAAAAAATCTGCAGGCTTTGGAAGTTAATACCTAATTATGGTCTGTCCATTCATTTCAAGAGCAAGAAATTTGGTACGATACACTGAGCCACTTTCTTATCGCTGTCCTTCTATCATCAATGTTGTATACATGAAATATCCATAACTATATCACATCATATTCATTAACTTACCTGATAAACATTAATTGCCTGACTATCTAGAATAATACATCAATAATTACATCCAGATCATCATGACCCAACATTTTGAGCATTTTAATTACAACTATATGAAACCTATTGCATGACTGGATAACATTACTTCATTTATATCGATTGATAATTTAGTATACAGGTCATCATCTATTTTAATAAAGAAACTGTATCTTTTATTGAATGTCCTCATTTCAACCTTATGAAACAATCACAGCACTTACCTTGTCGGCAACATGGATGCATATAACAAATCTTTAAATCAATTGTAAACAATGGCCCGTCATAGTGCCCGTGGAGCTTTCCTTGGTGATTGTTATAACCAATATTTAGCTTTTTAAAAATTTTTACTGTCTCTGAGCTCCATTGGTATATCAAACTTCACTGTAATTGACTCTCAAGACAACAGGCCCTTTCTCTTTCCTTGTCGTTATAATCACTGTACACTCTCAAATTCGATTTTACAGCTTTTTGGCTGCTTAGCAACCTTTTTCCTCAACGACTCTCTCTGTAAGCCTGAGAGCTAAATAGTCTGTTAAGTTACAGTATTTTAGTCTAAAATTAGACGATTTCAAAAATTGTATTGGACAGTTTTTGATTTCAATCTGGACGCTTTTTTTTTTTTTTGGACAGGTTCAAAAATTAAATTAGACACTTTCACTTTCTCAAATCAGACGTTCATAAAAAATTTCTGGACCTTTTCCCTTACTTTCTAGAAGACAATTTATTGCTTTACTATTATTTAAGGTTCAACTCTTTGCTCATACATCTATCCCAATAAGCTTCGGCATGCCTGATCC